>NC_069499.1:1476687392-1476977392 GCF_027579735.1 Bombina bombina | reverse complement strand
CGGTCTTCAGTTTCAGGATCGCCGGTCTTCATCTCTGCGGTCATCGGTCTTCAGCTTCGCCCTCCACTCCATGCCGGCTTGTTCCTGGAAGAAGAAAAAAAGAGGTCGCCGCTTGGAAGAAGACTTCACCGCCTGGAACAGTACCTTCTCCGCCGGACTTCAGCAACCGCGAGTACCAACCTGGGGGTTAGACTTTTTTTTGTGGGGGGGGGGTTTGTTTTATATAGATTAGGGATGGGCACTTCTTAAAAGAGCTAAATGCCCTTTTAAGGGCAATGTCCATACAAATGCCCTTTTCAGGGCAATGGGTAGTTTAGGTTTTTTAGTGTTAGGTTTATTTATTTTGGGGGGTTTGGGGGGTGGTGGATTTTACTGTTAGGGGGGACTTAACTGCAAAAGAGCTGTTTAACTTAGGGCAATGACCTGTGAAAAGCCCTTTTAAGAGCTATTGGTAGTATAGCATTAGTTTAGGGGGTGTTTTTTTTTGGGGGGGGGGGGCTTTTTTATTTTCATAGGGATTAGGATTAATTTTTTTATTTTTGATAATTTGTTTATTATTTTCTGTAAAATGAGATTTTTTTATTTTCTGTAATTTTAGCTTAATTTAAACTTAGTTTTTTTGTATTTTTAAAGTAATGTTAGGTTTTTTTATTTTAATAGTTAGTAACTTTAGTATTTTTTAATTTAGGTAATTTGGGTTAATTTAGGGTGTTAGGTTAGGGGGCTTAGTAATTTAATTATTTATTTGAGTTGTAGGGGATGACGGTTTAGGGGTTAATAGGTTTAATAGGGACTTTGCGCTGTGGATTACTGGCGGATTAGGGGTTAATACACTAAGTAGTTTGCAATGTTATGGTTGGCGGATTTAGGGGTTAATAATTTAATTATTACTTGTGGTGTGGGTTTGATGGCTGGTATAGGGGTTAATAATTTAATTATTACTTGCAGTGTGGGTTTGATGGCAGCTATAGGGGTTAATATACTTTATTAGTTATTGCGGTGGGGATTGCGGTTGACAGGTAGATATATATTGTGCATGTGTTAGGTGTTAGTTAATATTTTCAGCCAGTTACAGGAGTTACGGTGCTCACATACTCAGCGCAAGGCTTGCTGCGGCTGCCTTTGTGTGACAAGGTGAAAATGGAGTAAAATTTCTCCATTTTCGCCACTTAAGTTCCATGTTAGCTTATGGGAGTAAAAATTGTGGCCTACGGGTGAAATATACGTGGCACATTTATATATGGTGCTGTATATTGGATACCAAAACCGCATAAAAAAGGGCATTCCCGTTTTTTGCGGGTGACGCCGCATATGTAATGGAGCCCCTTGTCTAAGGTTACCAAACTCAACTTGCTGCTAGAATGAAAAAGATGCGCTGCGTAAATTTTGTCTACATGTAATTTTGCGTTATCAGCAAAGATATAACCTTAGTCATTCTTTCAGCTAACACTTATGCATAAACTTTCAAATCAAAATATAATAATGAGATATAACTAAATTATTTTAAGGGGGACTTTTGTGATCCTTTAGCTATGCAATTATCGTAGCTTCTAACATTTCCTCAGGGAAATCCCCACAGTTCATTGCCTCATTAAAAAACTTTAACCAGGAAAGGAAATAAAATATCACTAAATAATGAATCATATTAACTAGTGAAACCATCTGGGTCCTGTGCGCAGCTCTCTTTAATCTATTAATAACAATACCTCATCTATAGTGAAACCCTCACATTTGTCTGAGCTTGCTGCAATCATTTAGGTAAATGAAGATCTTTTTTGTAAAAATAAGTATCTTTTAGTGCTATCTTTTAAAGAAACATTTTCCAGAATGCAATTTAGAACCAAGGCTGGATTGGCCTATCAGGAGATTTCCCGGTGGGCTGCAGCAGCTGGGGCTGGAAAGCTACAATTTAAAAGGTTGAATAATGGATGCAATTGGATTGTAGGGTGCCTATATAACAACAATCTGGCACTTTTATTTAATACAAACTAATATAATATAATTCTGAAAACAATATTGGGGGAAGGAGTATCCCAGTAATCCCCTATGAGAAAAATGGGACATGTGTATGCTACTGACTCAACAGAAAATAGGGCTGGTCTTCATATTTTTTTCCAGGGCTGCTTTTCATTCCCAGTCCGGCCATGTTTAAAACGTTTACTATATAATTAGCAAGCAAATCACCTATCCTTTTGGGATTTTAATCCAACTCGCCAACATCCTAACTGGTTTTGTATATTCTAAGCACTGTCTTTTTACATTTCTGCTTCCTAGTGTACAGTTTATCTTCATCACTAATAAAATGGTCAAATTTGCAACATTTTATAAGGTCCTGTCAACTGTGATACCTTTATTAACTGAGTTTGGGAACAGATGTTGGAGTTAAAATTCTTTTACCTGGAATATCTCAACTTATTTTTTTCAAATTATTCAAATTAATAATTAGTAGATCCAAAAATATTTTTTTTTCTTAAAGGGACAGTCAACACCAGAGTTGTTGTTGTTTTAAAAGATAGATAATCCCTTAAATACCCACTCCCCTGTTTTGCATAATCAACATAGTTATAATAATACACGTCTTACCTCTGTGATTACCTTGTATCTAAGCCTCTGCCCCCTTATTTCAGTTCTTTTGATAGACTTGCATTTTAGCCAATCAGTGCTCACTCCTCAGTAAATTCACGTGCATGAGCTCAATGTTATCTATATGAAACACAGGAACTAACGCCCTCTAGTGGTGAAAAAGTGTCAAATGCAGAGGCGGCCTTCAAGGTCTAATAAATGAGCATATGAACCTCCTAGGTTTAGCTTTCAACTAAGAATACCAAGAGAACAAAGCAACATTGGTGATTCAAGTAAATTGGAAAGTTGTTTAAAATTACATGCCCTATTTGAATCATAAAAGGTTTTTTTGGACTTGACTAACAAACAAAAAAAAAGTCAAAAAGTGCCAATGTCAAGAGGCATATGTGCATAATAAATCTCCTGCTAGCTCCAAGTAATGCACTGCTGTTACTGAGCCTACCTAGGTGTGTTTTTCTACAAAGAATACCAAGAAAATAAAGTAAATACTGTATGGTAGTAGAAGTAAATTGAAAAGTCTCATAAAATTGCATGGTCAAACTGACCCAAGAAAGATTAACTTCTTTATATCCCTTTAATATATCCCAGACGATTGCTGTTTACATTTTTTTTCTTTCTTATTTTTTTGGGGTGGGGGGGGCCGTCAAATTTATAACAATGCTTGATCTTTAACTCAACTAGAGAAAAATCAGACTAGGCTGTGTTGTCAACTCAAGCTAACATAACTAGATCTTCTAATTTGTTAGAAATGAATCGGCCATGGTCTTATATTTTTAATAACATTGTGCTGATTTTCAGACTCCTAACCAAGCCCCAAAGTTTTAGATGTATACTGATGTATTAAGACTCCTGGTTTTGTAATGGGTCTTTTCATATGCAGGGGAGGGGGGTGTCTCCCTGTTCTGCTTTCTTAGCCCCTTTCACTGGGATGTCTCAACCTAGCCACATTAACAGTGCTAAACTGGGAGCTTATAAGTATGTTTTTAAATGGTTTTATATTGGATTTTTATATCAGTATCTGTGTATATTCTTCTATATGGAAGTATCTATTACATGCAGTTATATGAAAATTAGTGTATACTGTCCCTTTAAATACTAAGGCCTAGAGTATAAGTAGAGCCTAACTAATAGTGCAGGGTTCATTATCCTTAGTGTGACCCTGCGCTAATAATAGCACACAATCTGATATTATAAGTGGGATGGTAAAAAAAGGTTTAGCAGGCATTTCATTTATGTGACCTATATGTTTATTGGATAGTGCAGGGTGAACTAATATCGTTCACATTACAAGTGGTTATTTAAGTGTTGAACTTATTTGAAATAAATGTTTTAACACGGATAGGTCTATGATCAGGTGCTGGACTGGGAAGGGCTCAAAAGGTGTATATGTAGTGTTGCCACCTCGGACATGTTTTCCTGGACACTTATGAGTTACACATGCTTCAGGGTGTGCAAAGAGCATCACGCATTGCGCAACTAAAGAGCACAAAATAGTGACCATGGACAGCACTATTAATGTTTCTCTCTGCATACCCTGCAGCATGTGTAACTTATATGTGTCCAGGAAAACATTGCCACGGTGGCAACCCTATGTATACGTATGTCTATATATATATATACAGTATATATATATATATATATATATATATATATACACACACACATACACAGTATATGTGTGTGTGTGTGAGTATGGACGTGTGTATGTGTGCAATTTTTTAAACTTCTATTTAAATACAAAAACAGTTTTAAAACACACAATTTTTCCTTTCATGATTAAGATAGAGCATAAAATTTTAAACAACTTTCAAATTTACTTCTATTATGAAATTTGATCCATTCAGTTGATATTCTTTCTAGAAGGAGCAGCTATGCACTATTCGGAGCTAGCTGAACACAATGGATCAGCCAATAAGATATAAGTGCAACCACCAATCAGCCGCTAGCTCCCTGTAGTGCATTCCTGCTCCTAAACTTATCTTGCTTGCTCACTAACCTGACACGCATAAAAAGCCAAACTTACAATATCGCTTGCGCTAACCTATTCCCCCCAAAGAAGTCAATGGAGCAAAAAAAAAGTAGGGGGGAAAAACCTAACACCATACATGCTCGCAAACCTGATCACATATTCTCAAGTACGCTAAACCCGACATGAAAATATGAATATTTCACACTCCAATGTCTTTCACATAGAAGAAGAATATGCTCTATTTATTCATAAATACATATATATATATATATATATATATATATATATATATGTATGATGTTTTTTGCACAAATATATATTTATACATACACAATAGCGATTTGTAAAAAAAAAAAAAAAAAATTGCGAAAAAACGTGACCACTCACAATGACGTGTGCCCTCACGTGTGTGCCTGTTCGGGTTGCACACTCTTACATGAACTTTGTGAGTTTTCGTTAATTCTTGGTGTTTCTCGTACATGAGCAATAATCAGCTAAGTTTTGGGCAGGGCGTCCGTCCGGCACATCAAAAATATGTTATTATTATTCTGTTTACAATTACTTTAATATTAAATTGTAATTATATATTATGAGGCCGAATTAGAGGTGTCAATCAACCGGATCGTATTCGATCGGGTTGAATTGCGGCGATTCCTGTCCGCCTCATCAGAGCAGGCGGACAGGGTTATGGAGCAGCGGTCTTTAGACCGCTGCTTCATAACTGGTGTTTTTGGCAAGTCTGAAGACTCGCCAGAAACACGGCCCTTTAAGCTCCATACAGAGCTTGATAAATGGGCCTCTATGACTCAACTGTCAGATGTGAAAAAAAGAGTATTATTTTTTTTAGTGATAGCCATATCTTGAGAACTCCTTAGGTTAGGAGCAAGACATTTGGCATGTAAACTTGCTTTATAATGAAGATTTTAAATTATAATTTTTAATTTTCTAACATCTTCCGTTTTTAAGATATAGATTATCCTCATAAATAACCCCTCCCAGAATCTAAATACATATTTTCATGTCGGTAACATTTTTGCTTTTTTAAGATATCGGTATCCTCTTAAATAACCCCTCCCCTTTTCACCCTCTCTCCCCCCTTTAAGTGGATTGTTGAGAAATGGTAAAATTTATTTTTAAAGGAGAATCTAAATACTAAGTTTCACATCTGTAACATCTTTACCGTTAGATTTAGAGTTTTTTTCCAACGCACCCTTCAAACAATGCTGGTATTTAGAGTTGTCTGAGGGGCTGCGTTAGGCTCAAAAAAGGGTGCGTTGAGCCTAATTTAGCTCCACTTCAACCCTCAATACCAGCGTTGCTTATGGTAGCGGTAAACTGGAAAAACGTGCTCGTGCACGATATCCCCATAGGAAACAATGGGTCAGTTTGGGCTGGAAAAAAAACTAACACCTGCAAAAAAGCAGCGTTCAGCTCCTAACGCAGCCCCATTGTTTCCTATGGGGAAACACTCTCTAAGTCTGCACCTAACACCCTAACATGAACCCCGAGTCTAAACACTCCTAACCTTAAACTTATTAACCCCTAATCTGCCTCCCCCGACATCGCCGCCACCTACATTATATTATTAACCCCTAATCTGCCGCTCCAGACACCGCTGCCACCTACATTATAGCTATGAACCCCTAATCTGCTGCCCCTAACATCGCCGACCCCTATATTATATTTATTAACCCCTAATCTGCCCCCTCCCAACGTCGCCGCTACCTAAATACACTTATTAACCCCTAATCTGCAGACCGGACCTCGCCGCCACTATAATAAATGTATTAACCCCTAAACTGCCGCACTCCCGCCTCGCAAACACTATAATAAATTTTATTAACCCCTAATCTGCCCTCCCTAACATCGCCGCCACCTACCTACAATTATTAACCCCTAATCTTCCGCCCGCAACGTTGCCGCTACTATAATAAAGTTATTAACCCCTAAACCTAAGTCTAACTCTAACACCCCCCTAACATAGATATAATTTAAAATAAACAAAATAATATTCCTAAAATTAACTCAATTATTCCTATTTAAAACTAAATACTTACCTATAAAATAAACCTTAATATAGCTACAATATAACTAATAATTACATTGTAGCTATTTTAGGATTTATATTTATTTTACAGGCAACTTTGTATTTATTTTAACTAGTTACAATAGCTATTAAATAGTTATAACTATTTAATAGCTACCTAGTTAAAATAATTACAAAATTACCTGTAAAATAAATCCTAACCTAAGTTACAAATACACCTAACACTACACTATCAATAAATTAATTAAATTACCTACAATTAGCTAAATTAAAATACAATAAAATAAACTATTCTATAATACAACAACAAAAAACACTAAATTACAAAAAATAAAAAAGAATTACAAGAAGTTTAAACTAATTACACCTAATCTAAGCTCCCTAATAAAATAAAAAAGCCCCCCAAAATAAAAAAATGCCCTACCCTATTCTAAACTACCAAAGTAATCCGCTCTTTTACCAGCCCTTAAAAGGGCTTTTTGCGGGGCATTGCCCCAAAGTAATCAGCTCTTTTGCCTGAAAATAAAAATACAATACCCCCCAAGATTACAACCCACCACCCACATACCCCTACCCTAACCCACCCAAACCCCCCTTAAAAAACCTATCGCTAACCCCCTGAAGATCTCCCTACCTTGAGTCGTCTTCACTCAGCCGAGCCGAATTCTTCATCCAAGGTGCGCAGAGGAGGTTCTTGATCCGGCAGAAGTCTTCATCCAAGCGGGGCAAGAAGAGGTCCTCCATCCGGTAGAAGTGTTCATCCAGGCAGCGTCTTCAATCTTCATCCATTCGGAGCGGAGCCATCTTCAAAGGAGCCGACGCGGAACCATCCTCTTCAACCGACGACTTCCTGACGAATGAAGGTTCCTTTAAGGGACGTCATCCAAAATGGTGTCCCTTCAATTCCGATTGGCTGATAGAATTCTATCAGCCAATCTCAATTAAGGTAGAAAAAATCTGATTGGCTGAAGCAATCAGTCAATCAGATTGAAGTTCAATCCGATTGGCTGATCCAATCGGCCAATCGTATTGAACTTGCATTCTATTGGCTGATCGGAACAGCCAATAGAATGCAAGTTCAATACGATTGGCTGATTGGATCAGCCAATTGGATTGAACTTAATTATTTTAACTAGGTAGCTATTAAATAGTTATTAACCATTTAATAGCTATTGTAACTAGTTAAAATAAATACCAAGTTGCCTGTAAAATAAATATAAATCCTAAAATAGCTACAATGTAATTTTTAGTTATATTGTAGCAATATTAGGGTTTATTTTATAGGTATTTATTTAGTTTTAAATAGGAATAATTTAGTTAATTTTAGGAATATTATTTTGTTTATTTTAAATTATATCCATGTTAGGGGGGTGTTAGGGTTAGACTTAGGTTTAGGGGTTAATAGCTTTATTATAGTAGCGGCGATGTTGCGGGCGGGAGATTAGGGGTTAATAATTGAAGGTAGGTGGCGACGATGTTAGGGAGGGCAGATTAGGGGTTAATAAAATGTATTATAGTGTTTGCGAGGCGGGAGTGCTGCGTTTTAGGGGTTAATACATTTATTATAGTGGCGGAGAGGTCCGGCCGGCCAATTAGGGGTTAATAGGTGTAGTTAGGTAGCGGCGACGTTGGGGGGGGGGGGCAGATTAGGGGTTAATAAATATAATATAGGGGTCGCCGATGTTAGGGGCAGCAGATTAGGGGTTCATAGGTATAATGTAGGTGGCGGCAGTGTCCGGTCGGCAGATTAGGGGTTAAAAAAATATATTATAGTGGCGGCGATGTGGGGGGGCCTCGGTTTAGGGGTGCATAGGTAGTTTATGGGTGTTAGTGTACTTTAGAGCACAGTAGTTAAGAGCTTTATATTCACGCGTTAGCCCATAAAGCTCTTAACTACTGACTTTTTTTGGTGGTAGGAGTCTTGTCGGTAGAGGGTCTACCGCTCACTTCTCCCAAGACTCCAAATACCGGCGTTAGGCAGATCCCATTGAAAAAGATAGGATGCGCAATTGACGTAAGGGGATCTGCGGTAGCCTGGAGTCGCGGTAGGGAAGTGAGCGTTAGACACTTTCCTGCCTGACTCTAAAAACCAGTGGGCGGTAAAAAGCAGCGTTAGGACCCCTTAACGCTGCTTTTGACGGCTAACGCCAAACTCTAAATCTAGGTGTTAGTTTTTTTATATAGGTATCCTCATAAATAACCCCTCCCTTTTAACCCACCTTAAGTGGATTCTCGGGAAATGGTAAAACACGTGTTTCTTTATTTTCAAAGGAGAATCTAAATACCAATTTTCACATCTGTAACATCTTTGGATTTTGAGATAGGTATCCTCTTCAATAACCCCTCCCCCCTTAAAGGAATAGTCTAGTCAAAATTAAACTTTAATGATTCAGATAGAGCATGCAATTTTAAGCAACTTTCTAATTTACTGCTATTATACATTTGTCTTTGGTCTCTTGGTATATTTATTTGAAATAAGCATAGGAGCTGGCCCATTTTTGATTCAGCACCTGGGTAGCGCTTGCTGATTGGTTGGCTACATTTAGACAACAATCAGAAAGTGCTACCAAGGTGCTGAACCAAGAATGGGCCGGCTAATATGCTTACATTCTTGCTTTTTCAAATAATGATACAAAGAGAATGAAGAAAAACTGATAATAGGAATAAATTAGAAAGTTGCTTAAAATTGCATGCTCTATCTGAATCATGAACGTTTAATTTTGACCATACTATTCCATTAAGTGGATTTTAGGGAAATGGTAAAATATGTGTTTCTTTTTTTTTTTTTTTAAAGGATAATCTAAATACCAAGTTTCACATCTGTAACATCTTTTTTTTTTTTTTTTTTTTTTTTAATATAGGTACCCTCATAAATAACCCCTCCCCTTTTCACCCTCCTGCCCCCTTAAAGGAGAATCTAAATACCAATTTTCACATCTTTATCATGGGTTTTTGAGATATAGGTATCCACATAAAAAAAATTCAGCCCCCTTTTTCTCCCCCTAAAGTGGGTAATTACATCATAAAAACAACGTACCATATAAATTTCACGCTCCTAGGTTTGAGCTGGGCATTGATGTGTCAGTCAGTGAGTCAGGACTTCTTCTTTTATATACTGTATATATAGATATATATATATATATACACATATACACACAAAAACAATGACGAAGTCTGTCTAAAATCCTTTGTACCCTGAAGATAGAATTTCAAGGCCCGAACCACATCCAAATTATGACGTAATCGTTCCTTCAAAAAAGAAGGATTAGGACACAAGGAACCACAATCTCCTGATTGATGTTGCGATCAGACACAACCTTAGGGAGAAAACACAACCCAGTGCGAAGAACAGCCTTATCAGCATGAAACACTAGGTAAGGAGGCTCACATCGCAAGGCCGCCATCTCAGAGACTCTGCGTGCCAAAGCAATAGCCAGTAGAAAAAGAACCTTCAAAGACTATAATTTAATGTCAACTGAATGCATAGGCTCAAACGGAGTCTTCTGCAATTCCCTTAAGAACTAAATTTAAGCTCCAAGGAGGAGCGGTAGGTCTAAACACAGGCCTGATTCGAGACAGAGCCTGAACAAAAGACTGTACATCAGGAAGCTCAGCGAGCCTCTTGTGCAATAACACAGAAAGAGCCGAAATCAGTCCCTTTAAGGAACTAGCAGCAAGTCCCATTTCCAACCATCTTGGAGAAAGGAAAGAATCCTGGACACCTTGATCTTTTGGCAGGGTAATCCACGTTCTTCACACCAGAATAAGTAGGTCCTCCTCACCTTATGATAGATGCGACAGGTGACCGGCTTTCTAGCTTGAATGAGAGTATTAATCACTCTCTCAGAAAAACCTCTCTTGGCTAGGACTAAGCGTTCAATCTCCACACAGTCAGCCTCAGAGAATCTAGATTCTGATGAACATAAGGACCCTGTTCCAGCAGATCTCTGCGACAGGGTACCCTCCATGGAGGAGATGAGGACATTACCCACCAGGTCTGCAAACCACATCCTTCGCGGCCACGATGGAGCAATTAGAATAGCCAAAGCTTGCTCCTGCTTGATGTGGGCCACTACCCGAGGGAGAAGTGGTAACGGTGGAAAAAACATAATTTATGTAAGAACTTACCTTTTAAATTTATTTCTTTCATATTGGCAAGAGTCCATGAGCTAGTGACATATGGGATATACAATACTACCAGGAGGAGTTTCCCAAACCTCAAAATGCCTATAAATACACCCCTCACCACACCCAAAATTCAGTTTAACGAATAGCCAAGCAGTGGGGTGATAAAGAAAGGAGTAGAAAGCATCAACAAAGGAAATTTGGAAATAATTGTGCTTTATACAAAAAAATCATAACCACCATGAAAAGGGTGGGCCTCATGGACTCTTGCTAGATTAAAGAGAACCGAGATAGCACACAGAGTCTCTATAGAAGTGCGCAAATGATCACAGCATGTGGCAGATGGCGGATTCGGCAAACAGCAATCCAGGCAGCTCTCTTAGAAATGGTAAGTGGACAACGGGAACCTGTGGATGACAGATGGAAGAGGCGCCTCATGGGACAAGTATCGTTTTAGGCAACAAAGGGATACACATTAGCAGCGGACCCCCCACACAGAGTGTTACTCACAAGAGCGGCGGTACAAACGTGTACCCAGACAAGCAGGACGGAACCAAAAGTCGCCCGTCAGACAGGCGTAAGCTCGGTACGCTAGGCAAACGTAACTCAGCAAGCAGCGTCAGAGTAGACCCAGCAGGGGAACCAATGGAGTCGAAGGGAACTCGACACAGCGGACCTCCAAAGGGGATCAGGAACGTAACCAAATTGCTCCAGCGGCAATAGTAATAGAAAACAGGCAGGTGTGATGTACTCAAGGATACATTTATTGAGTACAAACAGATAAAAACAAGCGTACAGCAACGCGCTTCTCAACAAATAGTCGTTTCATCAGGCTGATACTAATACATGGAAATACCTGCTCTATTTATAACACACCTGTGTCAATCACAGAGCTCCTACTACCGACACACCTCCAGGTGGGGATAACTGATGATAGGATGTGAATCGAGTGGGAGGTGTCTCAGGAGCCGGAGCTAAGGATGGACTACAAACAACAAATAACATACACAAATATTTCAAACATTCTGAATTATATGTTCGTAATTGGTCTGTCCTTACAGAAAATATACACATTCAAATCATACATGTAATAAATATTACTGTAACAGTATACAACATGTGGAGAATTAAAACGCTCACAAATTAAGATCATAGTTTGATAAAATATAATAATGTATCATAATAACCCAGTATCATTAAAAGATTCAGAACAGATAAAAAAATAATAGTAATGGTCCAATTTAATAAAAAGGGGCTGAATAATGATTTAAAAGATTATTAAATAGAGAATGAGAGAAATGTTTATAAAGGGGGGGGGGGCAATCCTTGGATAATAAGGGGGTAAGACTAAGAGGACCAGCGATAAAGACCATTTCAAAGTCCTAAATATGGATATCAGGGGGTCCTATAAAGTCCTACTACTAATTACTAAAAGCTCCAAATAAATAGATTACAATATTAATCTTAGTCGCTGACTATACTAGGTGCTCAAATGTAATTGTAAAATTAGAAAATAAAGGATATGGGTTGAGTGACTGGAAACAACTCTAACGGATGGCCCTAATTGATGGAAGTTGTACTAATAATGACTAAAAGCACCAGAAAAAAATAAATCAAACAGTATTAATCTTAGTCATTGACTATACTAAATGCTCAGATGTAAATATAAAAATATAAAATAAAGAATAAAAGATATGGATTGAATGACTGGATACAGCTCTAGTGCATGGCCCTAATTAGTGGAAGGCTGCTAGGTCAATACACAAATTTAACCCATCAGGATGCATGCATTTCAAAACGTGGATCCAATACGTTTCTCTTTGTCTTAATCTAAAATACCTATTATAGATATAAGATTTAGGTATATGTTCTAAAGGGGTCACGGAGAAGCAATTAGTATCACCATTGTGCATGATGTTGCAGTGTCTAGAGACACTATGGTACTTGTAATTCTTCCTCATATTACGTTTATGTTCAGACCACCTTATGCTGAACCGCCTACAGGTTCTGCCCACATATTGGATGCCACACAAGCAGGTGAGTAAATATACAACATAGGTTGAAGCACAAGAGATATGTCCAATGATCGAATAAGATCTATTAGTAATAGTAGATCGAAAGGTTTTTTGTTTGGTGTCAATCGACTGACACATCTTGCATCTGCTCGCTCTACATCTGAAAGCACCAAACTTTGGTGCAATAGACTTCGGTGTTATGGGGGCTGGTTGTCTCTTATGTTTGACTATCTTGCTGGGAGCAAGCAGGGTCTTTAGAGTAGGAGCTCTCCTGTAAACCACTTTTGGTTTGGTACCTATCGACTTACCCAAAATGGGATCCTTAGTTAGAATGTCCCAATGTTTGGCCAGCACCTTTCTAATCAGTACATGATTAGAATTAAATTGCGTGATGAAAAGAGGATTTTCATTATAGTTATTAGTTACTTGTCCCAAATGTTTATTAGAGTTGATAAAATAACCATTCCTATCATCTAATCTAGCCCTTCTGTAACCTTTGTCTATAATACTAAGTGGATAGTTCTTTTCCAGAAAACGTTCCCTCAAGACCTGACTTTGGGAATCATAGTCAGATAACGTGCTGCAGTTACGGCGAATACGTTTGAACTGACCATATGGTACGTTCTGTTTCCAGGCATGAAAATGACAACTTTTGAAATCCAGATAGCTATTACAGTCAACCGTCTTGAAATAGGTTGTACTGGTCACCTTGCCTTCATTAAAGCTCAAGTGCAGGTCCAAGTATACAATTGATTTAGTGTTAATTGAACTCGTAAAGGTCAAGCCCCTGTCGTTTGAATTCAAATAATCCACAAAAGAAGTGGCTGAGTCCTCATTGCCCCTCCATATAAATATCAGATTGTCAATGTATCTGCCATAGAATACCAGGCTCGCCCCATAGTGTGAGTCATATATATAACGCTTTTCAAAATGACCCATAAACAAATTCGCGTAACTAGGGGCGAACCTGGTACCCATGGCAGTACCTTTGGTTTGAAGAAAAAATTCATCCTGGAACACAAAATAGTTGTGCTCCAGGATGAAAGAAATGAGTTGTAAAATGAACTCTTTCTGGTTGGTAGAAAGATAAAAATCTTGGTCCAGAAATTCAGACACTGCCTCCATACCCAAATTGTGTGCAATATTTGAGTACAAAGCCTGAACATCACAGGTGATCCACACCAGGTCGGGTGTGATATTCAATCCCTCTAATTTCTTGAGGAGGTCTGTGGAGTCTTGAATATAGGATTCAAGACCCCGGACATATTTCTGTAGAAAATGATCAACGTATGAAGACACGTTGTCAGTTAAGCTGCCTATCCCCGCTATGATGGGTCGACCTGGTGGGCATGAGGGGTTTTTGTGTATCTTAGGCAAATGGTAATAAAATGCCAAATTGGGCTCATCAGTTACCAAAAAATCCCTCTCTTTTTTATGGAGTATACCTTCTTTGAAGGCAGAATCAACAATATCCTTAAGAGATGATTTAAACCTCGTAGTGGGGTCAGAGTTCAATTTCGTGTAGTAGTTAACATCAAATAAAATTTTCCGGGCCTCTGTTAGATAGTCAGCAAGGTCTTGAAGCACAACCCCTCCGCCTTTGTCGGCTTGTCTTATGACAATAGATTTGTTGTTTTTAAGACTTTCCAAAGCTTTTTTCTCATTAGGAAAAAGATTATTTTGTCCATGTATCTTTTTGGTTATTTTATCAAAATCGTCACTAACAAGTTGTCTGAAAATTTCGATATGGGCATTGTTTTTCAATTGGGGCACAAAGTTTGACTTATTTTTGAAGTTGGTATGTATATACCCCTCACACAGTTGGTCAATAAAAGTGTCAGGTTCAATAACCGGAACCATTTCTTGATTGAGTCTGGCTCCCATAGAGTCTGTCAGAATAGGCAACAGTGTACTATTCTTGAGTGTCTTTTCAGCAAAGTATTTTTGCAATGACAGTTTTTGGGTGAACCGGTTCAAATCCACAAAAAGTGAAAAAACATTGTGCTTGTTGGTAGGACTAAAAGAAAGACCTTTGCCCAATACCCGAATTTCGTCATTTGACAAGACATGGGACGATAGATTAAAGATCCCCTTACTTAGGGTCTGTAATCTTGCCTTTTTGCGGGCTGTGCTCCGTCCTCTACACCCTCGTTTCCGTGAGGTCTTTTCCCTTTCAGGGGTGCAGTAAGGGAGATCACCGGCTCTAGGTAACTGGCAATCGTCTTCTGTTTCCATGACGATTGTCTGTGACCTGTCCCTAAAAAATGATTAGGAGAATCAGTATCAGAAATGATAGCTTGGCTATCATTTGGAAAATGTGGGCTTAAAGTCGCATCGGGGGCAAACATGTGGTTAGGATATGCATTTGCACCAACATTATTTGGCATTCTAGATGGTGTAATCTCATGGCTGCTCGTAATAGCCCTCCTAGTATGTGAGGGACCCTGATCACTAAGAGAATTATCTCTCATATGTCCATGGCCATAATTGAATGATATATGTTGGTTAGCTGGATCACCTTGGGTCTGATGATAATTTCCTACAGCACGGTGAGATGGTATAACTATATCATTTCTGGAGTTATGGTACCCATTGGAATGCTGTACATGGTTAACATTCCTATTTTCTTTAGGGTTTCTGTGATCAGGTCTATATCCATAATTAGGGTTGTTATAATTGGATTGATGTCCTCTATTATATTCACCCTTATGTCTATAACCATTATGATCTGGACCATATGGTGGATAATCTCTATCTTTATTCCAGTGGTTATTACCATTATAAGAATAATGGTTTCGTCTGTTGGCGTTCGTCCACTGTTCATTAGTATTATTATTGGACTGATGATTATTCCAAGTGGTATTATTCGATTTGTTTTTATTCTTATGTTTATTTTTATTTTTCGGGTAATATACCGTGGTCCACTCATTTTCAAGGCCATTAGGTGGTACTCTTGAAGGTGGTTGCTGGATAACCCTATCCTGTGAGGTGGCATTCACTTCTGAAACTAAGATGCTCTTAGGATCAGGGCTAGATGTTTCGTGAATTCTCTTATTCTTATGATAGGTATGTATCTGACCTTTCTGGTAATCCTCTTCATCCCTAATAAGTTTACGATTTTTGACCAACATCAAATCTTTTTGATAAGCATCTGTTTTCTGTAGAACCATAGTATTCAGTTCATCATAAAGATGCGATGTTTTGAATTTTTCTAAACTTTTTTGAATGGAATCTATTTCTTTAGAGGGTTGTTCAACTAAAATTTTCCTGTGGGCAATCAAGATTTTCAAAAGTGTGATGGAACATAAAGTTAATGCTTTCTCCCATTGGGAATTGACAGTGGGGTCATCTTTAAATGAACAACTTTTAAAAATCCTAAGTCCACGAGGTATTTGTTCTTTGTCAATATATTTTTGCAGCATTTCTGCATCCAACCAGTGTCTGCACTCGACATTGATTGCATCTTCTAATCTCGCAAAAAGTGCATGAATGGACAGATTCTCAACAGAACTGTCAGATGCAGCTGTGTGAGGGGTATATACATACCAACTGTGTGAGGGGTATATACATACCAACTTCAAAAATAAATCGAACTTTGTGCCCCAATTGAAAAACAATGCCCATATCGAAATTTTCAGACAACTTGTTAGTGACGATTTTGATAAAATAACCAAAAAGATACATGGACAAAATAATCTTTTTCCTAATGAGAAAAAAGCTTTGGAAAGTCTTAAAAACAACAAATCTATTGTCATAAGACAAGCCGACAAAGGCGGAGGGGTTGTGCTTCAAGACCTTGCTGACTATCTAACAGAGGCCCGGAAAATTTTATTTGATGTTAACTACTACACGAAATTGAACTCTGACCCCACTACGAGGTTTAAATCATCTCTTAAGGATATTGTTGATTCTGCCTTCAAAGAAGGTATACTCCATAAAAAAGAGAGGGATTTTTTGGTAACTGATGAGCCCAATTTGGCATTTTATTACCATTTGCCTAAGATACACAAAAACCCCTCATGCCCACCAGGTCGACCCATCATAGCGGGGATAGGCAGCTTAACTGACAACGTGTCTTCATACGTTGATCATTTTCTACAGAAATATGTCCGGGGTCTTGAATCCTATATTCAAGACTCCACAGACCTCCTCAAGAAATTAGAGGGATTGAATATCACACCCGACCTGGTGTGGATCACCTGTGATGTTCAGGCTTTGTACTCAAATATTGCACACAATTTGGGTATGGAGGCAGTGTCTGAATTTCTGGACCAAGATTTTTATCTTTCTACCAACCAGAAAGAGTTCATTTTACAACTCATTTCTTTCATCCTGGAGCACAACTATTTTGTGTTCCAGGATGAATTTTTTCTTCAAACCAAAGGTACTGCCATGGGTACCAGGTTCGCCCCTAGTTACGCGAATTTGTTTATGGGTCATTTTGAAAAGCGTTATATATATGACTCACACTATGGGGCGAGCCTGGTATTCTATGGCAGATACATTGACGATCTGATATTTATATGGAGGGGCAATGAGGACTCAGCCACTTCTTTTGTGGATTATTTGAATTCAAACGACAGGGGCTTGACCTTTACGAGTTCAATTAACACTAAATCAATTGTATACTTGGACCTGCACTTGAGCTTTAATGAAGGCAAGGTGACCAGTACAACCTATTTCAAGACGGTTGACTGTAATAGCTATCTGGATTTCAAAAGTTGTCATTTTCATGCCTGGAAACAGAACGTACCATATGGTCAGTTCAAACGTATTCGCCGTAACTGCAGCACGTTATCTGACTATGATTCCCAAAGTCAGGTCTTGAGGGAACGTTTTCTGGAAAAGAACTATCCACTTAGTATTATAGACAAAGGTTACAGAAGGGCTAGATTAGATGATAGGAATGGTTATTTTATCAACTCTAATAAACATTTGGGACAAGTAACTAATAACTATAATGAAAATCCTCTTTTCATCACGCAATTTAATTCTAATCATGTACTGATTAGAAAGGTGCTGGCCAAACATTGGGACATTCTAACTAAGGATCCCATTTTGGGTAAGTCGATAGGTACCAAACCAAAAGTGGTTTACAGGAGAGCTCCTACTCTAAAGACCCTGCTTGCTCCCAGCAAGATAGTCAAACATAAGAGACAACCAGCCCCCATAACACCGAAGTCTATTGCACCAAAGTTTGGTGCTTTCAGATGTAGAGCGAGCAGATGCAAGATGTGTCAGTCGATTGACACCAAACAAAAAACCTTTCGATCTACTATTACTAATAGATCTTATTCGATCATTGGACATATCTCTTGTGCTTCAACCTATGTTGTATATTTACTCACCTGCTTGTGTGGCATCCAATATGTGGGCAGAACCTGTAGGCGGTTCAGCATAAGGTGGTCTGAACATAAACGTAATATGAGGAAGAATTACAAGTACCATAGTGTCTCTAGACACTGCAACATCATGCACAATGGTGATACTAATTGCTTCTCCGTGACCCCTTTAGAACATATACCTAAATCTTATATCTATAATAGGTATTTTAGATTAAGACAAAGAGAAACGTATTGGATCCACGTTTTGAAATGCATGCATCCTGATGGGTTAAATTTGTGTATTGACCTAGCAGCCTTCCACTAATTAGGGCCATGCACTAGAGCTGTATCCAGTCATTCAATCCATATCTTTTATTCTTTATTTTATATTTTTATATTTACATCTGAGCATTTAGTATAGTCAATGACTAAGATTAATACTGTTTGATTTATTTTTTTCTGGTGCTTTTAGTCATTATTAGTACAACTTCCATCAATTAGGGCCATCCGTTAGAGTTGTTTCCAGTCACTCAACCCATATCCTTTATTTTCTAATTTTACAATTACATTTGAGCACCTAGTATAGTCAGCGACTAAGATTAATATTGTAATCTATTTATTTGGAGCTTTTAGTAATTAGTAGTAGGACTTTATAGGACCCCCTGATATCCATATTTAGGACTTTGAAATGGTCTTTATCGCTGGTCCTCTTAGTCTTACCCCCTTATTATCCAAGGATTGCCCCCCCCCCCCTTTATAAACATTTCTCTCATTCTCTATTTAATAATCTTTTAAATCATTATTCAGCCCCTTTTTATTAAATTGGACCATTACTATTATTTTTTTATCTGTTCTGAATCTTTTAATGATACTGGGTTATTATGATACATTATTATATTTTATCAAACTATGATCTTAATTTGTGAGCGTTTTAATTCTCCACATGTTGTATACTGTTACAGTAATATTTATTACATGTATGATTTGAATGTGTATATTTTCTGTAAGGACAGACCAATTACGAACATATAATTCAGAATGTTTGAAATATTTGTGTATGTTATTTGTTGTTTGTAGTCCATCCTTAGCTCCGGCTCCTGAGACACCTCCCACTCGATTCACATCCTATCATCAGTTATCCCCACCTGGAGGTGTGTCGGTAGTAGGAGCTCTGTGATTGACACAGGTGTGTTATAAATAGAGCAGGTATTTCCATGTATTAGTATCAGCCTGATGAAACGACTATTTGTTGAGAAACGCGTTGCTGTACGCTTGTTTTTATCTGTTTGTACTCAATAAATGTATCCTTGAGTACATCACACCTGCCTGTTTTCTATTACTATTGCCGCTGGAGCAATTTGGTTACGTTCCTGATCCCCTTTGGAGGTCCGCTGTGTCGAGTTCCCTTCGACTCCATTGGTTCCCCTGCTGGGTCTACTCTGACGCTGCTTGCTGAGTTACGTTTGCCTAGCGTACCGAGCTTACGCCTGTCTGACGGGCGACTTTTGGTTCCGTCCTGCTTGTCTGGGTACACGTTTGTACCGCCGCTCTTGTGAGTAACACTCTGTGTGGGGGGTCCGCTGCTAATGTGTATCCCTTTGTTGCCTAAAACGATACTTGTCCCATGAGGCGCCTCTTCCATCTGTCATCCACAGGTTCCCGTTGTCCTCATGGACTCTTGCCAATATGAAAGAAATGAATTTGACAGGTAAGTTCTTACATAAATTATGTTTTCTTTCATGTAACTGGCAAGAGTCCATGAGCTAGTGACATATGGGATAGCAATACCCAAGATGTGGATCTTCCACTCAAGAGTCACTGGAGAGGGAGGGAATAAAAATAAAAACAGCCATATTCCGCTGAAAAAATTAATCCACAACCCCAAAAAATAAGTTTATTTTCATTTTGAAAGAAAAAAACTTAAATCAAAAGCAGAAGAATCAAACTGAAACAGCTGCCTAAAGAACTTTTCTACCAAAAACTGCTTCCGAAGAAGCAAATACATCAAAACGGTAGAATTTAGTAAATGTATGCAAAGAGGACCAAGTTGCCGCTTTGTAAATCTGATCAACTGAAGCTTCATTCTTAAAAGCCCACGAAGTGGAGACTGATCTAGTAGAATGAGCTGTAATTCTCTGAGGCGGGGACTGACCCGACTCCAAATAAGCTTGATGAATAAAAAGTTTCAACCAAGAAGCCAAGGAAATAGCAGAAGCCTTCTGACCTTTCCTAGGACCAGAAAATAAAACAAATAGACTGGAAGTCTTCCTGAAATTTTTAGTAGCTTCCACATAATATTTCAAAGCTCTTACCACATGATTTTGGAGATTACTCTTGGAAGGAGAACTAGAGGCGGGAAGATGTAAGCAGGATGATAACACCAAGGAAGTGTCAACGCATCCACTGCTTCCGCCTGAACATCCCTGGACCTGGATAGATATCTGGGAAGTTTCTTGTTTAGATGAGAGGCCATGAGATCCATCTCTGGAAGACCCCACATCTGAACAATCTGAGAAAACACATCTGGATGGAGAGACCACTCCCCTGGATGTAAAGTCTGGCGGCTGAGATAATCCGCCTCCCAATTGTCTACACCTGGAATATGCACCGCAGAAATTAGACAGGAGCTGGATTCCGCCCAAGCAAGTATCCGAGATAATTCTTTCATAGCTTGGGGACTGTGAGTCCCACCCTGATGATTGACATAAGCCACAGTTGTGATATTGTCTGTCTGACAACAAATGAACGGTTCTCTCATTAGCAGAGGCCAGAACTGAAGAGCCCTGAGAATTGCACGGAGTTCAAAAATATTTATTGGTAATCTCGCCTCTTGAGATTTCCAAACCCCTTGTGCTGTCAGAGATCCCCAAACAGCTCCCCAACCTGAAAGACTCGCATCTGTTGAGATCACAGTCCAGGTTAGCCGAACAAAAGAAGCCCCTTGAACCAAACGATGGTGATCTATCCACCATGTCAGAGAGTGTCGTACATTGGGAATCAAGAATATTAATTGTGATATCTTTGTATAATTCCTGCACCACTGATTCAGCATACAAAGCTGTAGAGGTCTCATGTGAAAACAAGCAAAGGGGATCGCGTCCAATGCTGCAGTCATGAGATCTAAAACTTCCATGCACACAGCCACTGAAGGGAATGACTGAGACTGAAGGTGACGGAATGATGCGACCAATTTTAAACGTCTCTTGTCTGTTAGAGACAGAGTCATGGACACTGAATCTATCTGGAAGCCTAAAAAGGTGACCCTTGTCTGAGGAATCAAGAAACTTTTTGGTAAATTGATCCACCAACCATGTTTCCGAAGAAACAACACTAGTTGATTTGTGTGAGATTCTGCAGAACGTAAAGACTGAGCTAGTACCAAGATATCGTCCAAATAAGGAAACACCGCAATACCCTGTTCTCTGATTACAGATAGTAGGGCAACCAGAACCTTTGAAAAGATTCTTGGAGCTGTTGCTAGGCCAAATGGAAGAGCAACAAATTGGTAATGCTTGTCTAGAAAAGAGAATCTCAGAAACTGATAGTGTTCTGGATGAATCGGGATATGAAGGTATGCATCTTGCAAGTCTATTGTGGACATATAATGTCCTCGCTGAACAAAAGGCAGAATAGTCCTTATAGTCACCATCTTGAAAGTTGGTACTCTTACATAAAAATTCAAATTTTTTAGATCCAGAACTGGTCTGAATAAATTTTCTTTCTTTGGTACAATGAATAGGTTTGAATAAAACACCAAACCTTGTTCCTGAGGAGGAACTGGCATGATTACCCCTGAAGACTCCAGGTCTAAAACACACTTCAGAAAAGCCTGAGCTTTTACTGGATTTACAGGGATGCGTGAGAGAAAAAAATCTTCTCACAGGAGGTCTTACTCTGAATCCTATTCGATACCCTTGAGAGACAATGCTCTGAATCCAATGATTTTGGACAGATTTTATCCAAAAATCCTTGAAAAACCTTAATCTGCCCCCTACCAGCTGAGCTGGAATGAGGGCCGCACCTTCATGCGGACTTAGGGGCTGACTTTGGTTTCCTAAATGGCTTGGATTTATTCCAATTTGAGGAAGGCTTCCAATTGGAAGCAGATTCCTTGGGGGGGAGGATTGAGTTTTTGTTCCTTATTCTGACGAAAGGAACGAAAACGGTTAGAAGCCTTAGATTTACCCTTAGGTTTTTTATCCTGAGGCAAAAAAACTCCTTTTCCCCCAGTGATAGTTAAAATAATAGAATCCAACTGAGAAAAAAATAAATTATTACCTTGGAAAGAAAGAGATAGTAATCTAGATTTAGATGTCATATCAGCATTCCAAGACTTAAGCCACAAAGCTCTTCTAGCTAATACAGCTAAAGACATGGATCTAACATCAATTTTGATAATATCAAAAATGGCATCACAAATAAAATGATTAGCATGTTGCAGTAAGCGAATAATGCTAGATATGTCAGAATCCAATTCATGTTGCGCTAAATTTTCCAACCAGAAAGTTGATGCAGCCACAACATCAGCCAAAGAAATAGCAGGTCTGAGAAGATGACCTGAATATAAATAGGCCTTCCTTAGATAAGATTCAAGCTTCCTATCTAAAGGATCCTTAAAGGAAGTGCTATCTTCCATAGGAATAGTGGTACGTTTAGCAAGAGTAGAAATAGCCCCATCAACTTTGGGGATTTTTTTCCCAAAACTCTATAGATTTTGCTGGTAAAGGATACAATTTTTTAAACCTTGAAGAAAGAATAAAAGTACCACCTGGTTTATTCCATTCCCTAGAAATCATATCAGAAATAGCTTTAGGAATGGGAAAAACCCCTGGAGAAACCACAGGAGGTTTAAAAACAGCATTTAAACGTTTATTAGACTGAACGTCAACAGGACTGGTTACCTCAATATCCAAAGTAATTAACACTTCTTTTAATAAAGAACGCATATACTCTATTTTAAATAAATAAGTAGATTTGTCAGTGTCAATGTCTGAGGAAGGATCTTCTGAATCAGATAGATCCTCATCAGAAGAGGATAAATTATTATGTTGTTGGTCATTTGAAATTTCATCAGCTAAATGAGAAGTTTTAAAAGACCTTTCTCTTGTTAAGTGTATCCAGTCCACGGATCATCCATTACTTGTGGGATATTCTCCTTCCCAACAGGAAGTTGCAAGAGGATCACACACAGCAGAGCTGCTATATAGCTCCTCCCCTCACTGCCATATCCAGTCATTCTCTTGCAACTCTCAACAAAGATAGACGTAGTAAGAGGAGAGTGGTGTATTATAGTTAGTTTTTTAACTTCAATCAAAAGTTTGTTATTTTTAAATGGTACCGGAGTGTACTGTTTCATCTCAGGCAGCATTAGAAGAAGAATCTGCCTGTGATTTCTATGATCTTAGCAGAAGTAACTAAGATCCATTGCCGTTCTCACATATTCTGAGGAGTGAGGTAACTTCAGAGGGGGAATGGCGTGCAGGTTTTCCTGCAATAAGGTATGTGCAGTTAATATATTTCTAGGGATGAAATTTGCTAGAAAAATGCTGATGATACCGGATTAATGTAAGTTAAGCCTTAAATGAAGTGATAGCGACTGGTATCAGGCTTATTAACAGAGATACATACTCTTTTAAAAGTCTAATATAAAACGTTTGCTGGCATGTTAATCGTTTTTATATATGTTTGGTGACAAAACTTATTGGGGCCTAGTTTTTTTCCACATGGCTGGCATGATTTTTGCCTAGAAACAGTTTCCTGAAGCTTTCCACTGTTGCAATATGAGTGGGAAGGGCCTATTTTAGTGCTTTTCTGTGCAGATAAAAATACTGACAGATACATTCAGCTTCCCTTTGCATGATACAGGACATCTCTGAAGGGCTCAAAAGGCTTCAATGTCGTGTTTGAGGAGGGTAACAATCACAGTAGACTGTGGCAGTTGTGACTGTGTTTAAAAAATGTTTTTGTCATTTATTATTCTGTTTTTGTTATTAAGGGGTTAATCATCCATCTGCAAGTGGGTGCAATGCTCTGCTGACTTGTTACATACACTGTAAAAATTTTGTTAGTGTAACTGCCTTTTTTCACTGTTATTTCAAATTTTGTCAAAATTTGTTTCTCTTAAAGGCACAGTAACGTTTTTTATATTGCTTGTTAACTTGCTTTAAAGTGTTTTCCAAGCTTGCTAGTCTCATTGCTAGTCTGTACAAACATGTCTGAAACAGAGGATACTTGTTCATTATGTTTAAAAGCCATGGTGGAGCCCCATAGGAGAATGTGTACTAAATGTATTGATTTCACCTTAAACAGTAAAGATTAGTCTTTATCTATAAAAGAACTGTCACCAGAGAGGTCTGTCGAGGGGGAAGTTATGCCGACTAACTCTCCCCACGTGTCGGACCCTTCGCCTCCCGCTCAAGGGACGCACGCTAATATGGCGCCAAGTACATCAGGGACGCCCATAGCGATTACTTTGCAGGACATGGCTGCAATCATGAATAATAGCCTGTCAGAGGTATTATCCAGATTGCCTGAATTGAGAGGCAAGCACGATAGCTCTGGGGTTAGACGAGATACAGAGCACGTAGATGCTGTAAGAGCCATGTCTGATACTGCGTCACAATATGCAGAACCTGAAGACGGAGAGCTTCAGTCTGTGGGTGACGTCTCTGAATCGGGGAGACCTGATTCAGAGATTTCTAATTTTAAATTTAAGCTTGAGAACCTCCGTGTATTGCTTGGGGAGGTATTAGCTGCTCTGAATGACTGTGACACAATTGCAGTGCCAGAGAAATTGTGTAGGCTGGATAAATACTATGCAGTGCCGGTGAGTACTGATGTTTTTACAATACCTAAAAGGCTTAC
Organism: Bombina bombina; assembly: GCF_027579735.1. Classification (NCBI taxonomy): domain Eukaryota; kingdom Metazoa; phylum Chordata; class Amphibia; order Anura; family Bombinatoridae; genus Bombina; species Bombina bombina. The sequence goes on along the minus strand of NC_069499.1, from coordinate 1,476,952,465 downwards.
AGAAATTATTAGTAAGGAGTGGGATAGGCCCGGTGTGCCCTTTTCCCCACCTCCTATATTTAGAAAAATGTTTCCAATAGATGACACTACACGGGACTTATGGCAGACTGTCCCTAAGGTGGAGGGAGCAGTTTCTACTTTAGCAAAGCGTACCACTATCCCGGTTGAGGACAGTTGTGCTTTTTCAGATCCAATGGATAAAAAATTAGAGGGTTACCTTAAGAAAATGTTTATTCAACAAGGTTTTATTTTACAGCCCCTTGCATGCATTGCGCCTGTCACTGCTGCGGCGGCGGCATTCTGGTTTGAGGCCCTGGAAGAGGCCATCCATACAGCTCCATTGACTGAAATTGTTGACAAGCTTAGAACTCTTAAGCTAGCTAACTCATTTGTTTCTGATGCCATTGTTCATTTGACTAAACTAACGGCTAAGAATTCCGGATTCGCCATCCAGGCGCGTAGGGCGCTATGGCTCAAATCCTGGTCAGCTGATGTGACTTCAAAGTCTAAATAACTCAACATTCCTTTCAAGGGGCAGACCTTATTCGGGCCTGGTTTGAAAGAAATTATTGCTGACATTACTGGAGGTAAGGGACATACCCTTCCTCAGGACAGGGCCAAATCAAAGGCCAAACAGTCTAATTTTCGTGCCTTTCGAAATTTCAAGGCAGGTGCAGCATCAACTTCCTCTGCTTCAAAACAAGAGGGAACTTTTGCTCAATCCAAGCAGGCCTGGAAACCAAACCAGTCCTGGAACAAGGGCAAGCAGGCCAGAAAGCCTGCTGCTGCCTCTAAGACAGCATGAAGGAGCGGCCCCCTATCCGACAACGGATCTAGTAGGGGGCAGACTCTCTCTCTTCGCCCAGGCGTGGGCAAGAGATGTTCAGGATCCCTGGGCGTTGGAGATCATATCTCAGGGATATCTTCTGGACTTTAAAGCTTCTCCTCCACAAGGGAGATTTCACCTTTCAAGATTATCTGCAAACCAGATAAAGAAAGAGGCATTCCTAAGCTGCGTACAAGATCTCCTTGTAATGGGAGTGATCCATCCAGTTCCGCGGACGGAACAAGAACAGGGGTTTTATTCAAATCTGTTTGTGGTTCCCAAAAAAAAGGGAACCTTCAGACCAATTTTGGATTTAAAGATCCTAAACAAATTCCTCAGAGTTCCGTCATTCAAGATGGAAACTATTCGAACCATTTTACCCATGATCCAAGAGGGTCAGTACATGACCACAGTGGACTTAAAGGATGCCTACCTTCACATTCCGATTCACAAGAATCATCATCAGTTCCTGAGGTTTGCCTTTCTAGACAGGCATTACCAATTTGTAGCTCTTCCATTCGGGTTGGCTACAGCCCCAAGAATTTTTACAAAGGTTCTGGGCTCACTTCTGGCGGTCCTAAGACCGCGAGGCATAGCGGTGGCTCCTTACCTGGACGATATCCTGATACAGGCGTCAAGCTTTCAAATTGCCAAATCTCATACAGAGATAGTTCTGGCATTCCTGAGGTCGCATGGGTGGAAAGTGAACGAAGAAAAGAGTTCTATATCTCCTCTCACAAGGGTTTCCTTCCTAGGGACTCTAATAGATTCTGTAGAAATGAAAATTTACCTGACGGAGTCCAGGTTATCAAAACTTCTAAATGCTTGCCGTGTTCTTCACTCCATTCCGCGCCCCACGGTGGCTCAGTGCATGGAAGTAATCGGCTTAATGGTAGCGGCGATGGACATAGTGCCATTCGCGCGCCTGCATCTCAGACCGCTGCAATTATGCATGCTAAGTCAGTGGAATGGAGATTACACAGATTTGTCCCCTCTACTAAATCTGGATCAGGAAACCAGAGATTCTCTTCTCTGGTGGTTATCTCGGGCCCATCTGTCCAAGGGTATGACCTTTCGCAGACCAGATTGGACAATTGTAACAACAGATGCCAGCCTTCTAGGTTGGGGTGCAGTCTGGAACTCCCTGAAGGCTCAGGGTTCATGGACTCAGGAGGAGAAACTCCTCCCAATAAATATTCTGGAGTTAAGAGCAATATTCAATGCTCTTCTGGCTTGGCCTCAGCTAGCAACACTGAGGTTCATCAGATTTCAGTCGGACAACATCACGACTGTGGCTTACATCAACCATCAAGGGGGAACCAGGCGATGTCAGAAGTCTCCAAGATAATTCGCTGGGCAGAGACTCACTCTTGCCACCTGTCAGCGATCCATATCCCAGGTGTAGAGAACTGGGAGGCGGATTTTCTAAGTCGTCAGACTTTTCATCCGGGGGAATGGGAACTCCATCTGGAGGTGTTTGCTCAATTGGTTCTCCGTTGGGGCAGACCAGAATTGGATCTCATGGCGTCTCGCCAGAACGCCAAGCTTCCTTTTACGGATCCAGGTCCAGGGACCCAGAAGCGGCACTGATAGATGCTCTAGCAGCGCCTTGGTTCTTCAACCTGGCTTATGTGTTTCCACCGTTTCCTCTGCTCCCTCGTCTGATTGCCAAAATCAAACAGGAAAGAGCATTGGTGATATTGATAGCGCCTGCGTGGCCACGCAGGACCTGGTATGGTGACCTAGTGGACATGTCATCCTTTCCACCATGGACTCTGCCTCTGAGCTAAGACCTTCTAATACAAGGTCCTTTCAATCATCCGAATCTACTTTCTCTGAGACTGACTGCATGGAGATTGAACGCTTGATCCTATCAAAGCGTGGCTTCTCCGAGTCAGTAATTGATACCTTAATACAGGCACGAAAGCCTGTCACCAGGAAAATTTACCACAAGATATGGCGTAACTATCTTCATTGGTGTGAATCCAAGAATTACTCATGGAGTAGGGTTAAGATTCCTAGGATATTGTCCTTCCTCCAAGAGGGTTTGGACAAAGGATTATCAGCTAGTTCTTTAAAGGGACAGATTTCTGCTCTGTCTATTCTTTTACACAAGCGTCTGGCAGAAGTTCCAGATGTTCAGGCATTTTGTCAGGCTTTAGTTAGAATTAAGCCTGTGTTTAAACCTGTTGCTCCTCCATGGAGCTTAAACTTGGTTCTTAAAGTTCTTCAAGGGGTTCCGTTTGAACCCCTTCATTCTATTGATATCAAACTTCTTTCATGGAAAGTTCTTTTTCTGATGGCTATTTCCTCGGCTCGAAGAGTCTCTGAGTTATCTGCCTTACATTGTGATTCTCCTTATCTGATCTTTCATTCAGATAAAGTTGTTCTGCGTACAAAACCTGGGTTTTCACCTAAGGTGGTTTCTAACAAGAATATCAATCAAGAGATTGTTGTTCCATCATTATGTCCTAATCCTTCTTCAAAGAAGGAATGTCTTTTGCATAATCTAGACGTAGTCCGTGCCTTGAAGTTTTACTTACAGGCTACTAAAGATTTTCGCCAAACATCTAACCTGCTTGTTGTTTACTCTGGACAGAGGAGAGGTCAGAAGGCCTCGGCAACCTCTCTTTCTTTTTGGCTTCGGAGTATAATCCATTTAGCCTATGAGACTGCTGGACAGCAGCCTCCTGAAAGGATTACAGCTCATTCTACTAGAGCTGTGGCTTCCACCTGGGCCTTTAAAAATGAGGCCTCTGTTGAAAAGATTTGCAAGGCTGCAACTTGGTCTTCCCTTCATACTTTTTCCAAATTTTACAAATTTGATACTTTTGCTTCTTCGGAGGCTGTTTTTGGGAGAAAGGTTCTACAGGCAGTGGTCCCTTCCATTTAAGTTCCTGCCTTGTCCCTCCCATCATCCGTGTACTTTAGCTTTGGTATTGGTATCCCACAAGTAATGGATGATCCGTGGACTGGATACACTTAACAAGAGAAAACATAATTTATGCTTACCTGATAAATTTATTTATCTTGTAGTGTATCCAGTCCACGGCCCGCCCTGTCCTTTTCAGGCAGGTCTAAATTTTAATTAAACTACAGTCACCACTGCACCCTATGGTTTCTCCTTTTCTCTGCTTGTTTCGGTCGAATGACTGGATATGGCAGTGAGGGGAGGAGCTATATAGCAGCTCTGCTGTGTGTGATCCTCTTGCAACTTCCTGTTGGGAAGGAGAATATCCCACAAGTAATGGATGATCTGTGGACTGGATACCCTACAAGAGAAATAAATTTATCAGGTAAGCATAAATTATGTTTTTTACGTTTATTAGAAGGTGGAAATGCAGACAAAGCCTTCATAATAGAATCAGAAACAAATTCTTTAAAATTTACAGGTATATCATGCACATTAGAAGTTGAAAGGAACTGCAACTGGCAATGTACTATTATTGATGGAAACACTATCTGCATGTAAAGGTTTATCATGACAACTATTATAAATGACATTCGGTGGAATAATTTCTACAATTTTACAACAAATGCACTTAGCTTTGGTAGAACCAATGTCAGGCAGCAATGTTCCAGCAGAAACTTCTGAGACAGGATCAGATTGGGACATCTTGCACAATGTAAGAGAAAAAACAACATATAAAGCAAAATTATCTATTTCCTTATATGACAGTTTCAGGAATGGGAAAAAATGCAATAGAATAGGCCTCTGATAGCAAAAAGCAAGAGGCAAACATACAAGGGGTATTGAAATAATGAAAAAGTTTGGCGCCAAGTATGACGCACAACGTAACGTAAAATCTTTTTTGGCACCAAAATAACTGGAAATGACACACTTGTGTCACTAATGACGCCGCCGTGTGAAAGGTCTCGGCGTCACGTATGACGCCAGAAATGACGAAGTTGCGTCATAAACGTATTTTTTCGCGCCAAGAATGACGCAATAAAGTTTAACATTTGACGCACCCGCGGGCCTAATACCCGCAAGTGCAAGAAGTAGTCAATTGAAAAAAGACTAAACCCCAGGTAAGAAAACAGAATTTATGTTTACCTGATAAATTTCTTTCTCCAACGGTGTGTCCGGTCCACGGCGTCATCCTTACTTGTGGGATATTCTCTTCCCCAACAGGAAATGGCAAAGAGCCCAGCAAAGCTGGTCACATGATCCCTCCTAGGCTCCGCCTACCCCAGTCATTCGACCGACGTTAAGGAGGAATAATAGCATAGGAGAAACCATATGGTACCGTGGTGACTGTAGTTAAAGAAAATAAATTATCAGACCTGATTAAAAAACCAGGGCGGGCCGTGGACCGGACACACCGTTGGAGAAAGAAATTTATCAGGTAAACATAAATTCTGTTTTCTCCAACATAGGTGTGTCCGGTCCACGGCGTCATCCTTACTTGTGGGAACCAATACCAAAGCTTTAGGACACGGATGAAGGGAGGGAGCAAATCAGGTCACCTAAATGGAAGGCACCACGGCTTGCAAAACCTTTCTCCCAAAAATAGCCTCAGAAGAAGCAAAAGTATCAAACTTGTAAAATTTGGTAAAAGTGTGCAGTGAAGACCAAGTCGCTGCCCTACATATCTGATCAACAGAAGCCTCGTTCTTGAAGGCCCATGTGGAAGCCACAGCCCTAGTGGAATGAGCCGTGATTCTTTCGGGAGGCTGCCGTCCGGCAGTCTCGTAAGCCAATCTGATGATGCTTTTAATCCAAAAAGAGAGAGAGGTAGAAGTTGCTTTTTGACCTCTCCTTTTACCTGAATAAACAACAAACAGGGAAGATGTTTGTCTAAAATCCTTTGTAGCATCTAAATAGAATTTTAGAGCGCGAACAACATCCAAATTGTGCAACAAGCGTTCCTTCTTTGAAACTGGTTTCGGACACAGAGAAGGTACGATAATCTCCTGGTTAATGTTTTTGTTAGAAACAACTTTTGGAAGAAAACCAGGTTTAGTACGTAAAACCACCTTATCTGCATGGAACACCAGATAAGGAGGAGAACACTGCAGAGCAGATAATTCTGAAACTCTTCTAGCAGAAGAAATTGCAACTAAAAACAAAACTTTCCAAGATAATAACTTAATATCAACGGAATGTAAGGGTTCAAACGGAACCCCCTGAAGAACTGAAAGAACTAAATTGAGACTCCAAGGAGGAGTCAAAGGTTTGTAAACAGGCTTGATTCTAACCAGAGCCTGAACAAAGGCTTGAACATCTGGCACAGCTGCCAGTTTTTTGTGAAGTAACACCGACAAGGCAGAAATCTGTCCCTTCAGGGAACTTGCCGATAATCCTTTTTCCAATCCTTCTTGAAGGAAGGATAGAATCCTAGGAATCTTAACCTTGTCCCAAGGGAATCCTTTAGATTCACACCAACAGATATATTTTTTCCAAATTTTGTGGTAAATCTTTCTAGTTACAGGCTTTCTGGCCTGAACAAGAGTATCGATAACAGAATCTGAGAAACCTCGCTTCGATAAAATCAAGCGTTCAATCTCCAAGCAGTCAGCTGGAGTGAAACCAGATTCGGATGTTCGAACGGACCCTGAACAAGAAGGTCTCGTCTCAAAGGTAGCTTCCAAGGTGGAGCCGATGACATATTCACCAGATCTGCATACCAAGTCCTGCGTGGCCACGCAGGAGCTATCAAGATCACCGACGCCCTCTCCTGATTGATCCTGGCTACCAGCCTGGGGATGAGAGGAAACGGCGGGAACACATAAGCTAGTTTGAAGGTCCAAGGTGCTACTAGTGCATCCACTAGAGCCGCCTTGGGATCCCTGGATCTGGACCCGTAGCAAGGAACTTTGAAGTTCTGACGAGAGGCCATCAGATCCATGTCTGGAATGCCCCAAAGTTGAGTGACTTGGGCAAAGATTTCCGGATGGAGTTCCCACTCCCCCGGATGCAATGTCTGACGACTCAGAAAATCCGCTTCCCAATTTTCCACTCCCGGGATGTGGATAGCAGACAGGTGGCAGGAGTGAGACTCCGCCCATAGAATGATCTTGGTCACTTCTTCCATCGCTAGGGAACTCCTTGTTCCCCCCTGATGGTTGATGTACGCAACAGTCGTCATGTTGTCTGATTGAAACCGTATGAACTTGGTCCTCGCTAGTTGAGGCCAAGCCTTGAGAGCATTGAATATCGCTCTCAGTTCCAGAATATTTATCGGTAGAAGAGATTCTTCCCGAGACCAAAGACCCTGAGCTTTCAGGGATCCCCAGACCGCGCCCCAGCCCATCAGACTGGCGTCGGTCGTGACAATGACCCACTCTGGTCTGTGGAATGTCATCCCTCGTGACAGGTTGTCCAGGGACAGCCACCAACGGAGTGAGTCTCTGGTCCTCTGATTTACTTGTATCTTTGGAGACAAGTCTGTATAGTCCCCATTCCACTGACTGAGCATGCACAGTTGTAATGGTCTTAGATGAATGCGCGCAAAAGGAACTATGTCCATTGCCGCTACCATCAACCCGATCACTTCCATGCACTGAGCTACGGAAGGAAGAGGGACGGAATGAAGTATTCGACAAGAGTCCAGAAGCTTTGTCTTTCTGGCCTCTGTTAGAAAAATCCTCATTTCTGAGGAGTCTATAATTGTTCCCAAGAAGGGAACCCTTGTTGACGGGGATAGAGAACTCTTTTCCACGTTCACTTTCCAGCCGTGCGATCTGAGAAAGGCCAGGACGATGTCCGTGTGAGCCTTTGCTCGAGGGAGGGACGACGCTTGAATCAGAATGTCGTCCAGGTAAGGTACTACTGCAATGCCCCTTGGTCTTAGCACAGCTAGAAGGGACCCTAGTACCTTTGTGAAAATCCTTGGAGCAGTGGCTAATCCGAAAGGAAGCGCCACGAACTGGTAATGTTTGTCCAGGAATGCAAACCTTAGGAACCGATGATGTTCCTTGTGGATAGGAATATGTAGATACGCATCCTTTAAATCCACCGTGGTCATGAATTGACCTTCCTGGATGGAAGGAAGGATAGTTCGAATGGTTTCCATCTTGAAAGATGGGACCTTGAGAAATTTGTTTAAGATCTTGAGATCTAGGATTGGTCTGAATGTTCCCTCTTTTTTGGGAACTATGAACAGATTGGAGTAGAACCCCATCCCTTGTTCTCTCAATGGAACAGGATGAATCACTCCCATTTTTAACAGGTCTTCTACGCAATGTAAGAACGCCTGTCTTTTTATGTGGTCTGAAGACAACTGAGACCTGTGGAACCTTCCCCTTGGGGGAAGTCCCTTGAATTCCAGAAGATAACCCTGGGAGACTATTTCTAGCGCCCAGGGATCCAGAACATCTCTTGCCCAAGCCTGAGCGAAGAGAGAGAGTCTGCCCCCCACCAGATCCGGTCCCGGATCGGGGGCCGATATTTCATGCTGTCTTGGTAGCAGTGGCAGGTTTCTTTGCCTGCTTTCCCTTGTTCCAGCCTTGCATTGGTCTCCAAGCTGGCTTGGCCTGAGAAGTATTACCTTCTTGCTTAGAGGACGTAGCACCTTGGGCTGGTCCGTTTTTACGAAAGGGACGAAAATTAGGTCTATTTTTTGCCTTGAAAGGCCGATCCTGAGGAAGGGCATGGCCCTTACCCCCAGTGATATCAGAGATAATCTCTTTCAAGTCAGGACCAAACAGCGTTTTCCCCTTGAAAGGAATGTTTAGTAGCTTGTTCTTGGAAGACGCATCAGCCGACCAAGATTTCAACCAAAGCGCTCTGCGCGCCACAATAGCAAACCCAGAATTCTTAGCCGCTAACTTAGCCAATTGCAAAGAGGCGTCTAGAGTGAAAGAATTAGCCAATTTGAGAGCATTGACTCTGTCCATAATCTCCTCATAAGGAGGAGAGTCACTATCGAGCACCTTAATCAGTTCATCAAACCAGAAATATGCGGCTGTAGTGACAGGGACAATGCATGAAATGGGTTGTAGAAGGTAACCCTGCTGAACAAACATCTTTTTAAGCAAACCTTCTAATTTTTTATCCATAGGATCTTTGAAAGCACAACTATCCTCTATGGGAATAGTGGTGCGTTTGTTTAAAGTAGAAACCGCTCCCTCGACCTTGGGGACTGACTGCCATAAGTCCTTTCTGGGGTCGACCATAGGAAACAATTTTTTAAATATGGGGGGAGGGACGAAAGGAATACCGGGCCTTTCCCATTCTTTATTAACAATGTCCGCCACCCGCTTGGGTATAGGAAAAGCTTCTGGGAGCCCCGGCACCTCTAGGAACTTGTCCATTTTACATAGTTTCTCTGGGATGACCAAATTTTCACAATCATCCAGAGTGGATAATACCTCCTTAAGCAAAATGCGGAGATGTTCCAATTTAAATTTAAAAGTAATCACATCAGATTCAGCCTGCTGAGAAATATTCCCTAAATCAGTAATTTCTCCCTCAGACAAAACCTCCCTGGCCCCCTCAGATTGGGTTAGGGGCCCTTCAGAGATATTAATATCAGCGTCGTCATGCTCTTCAGTAACTAAAACAGAGCATCCACGCTTACGCTGACAAGGGTTCATTTTGGCTAAAATGTTTTTGACAGAATTATCCATTACAGCCGTTAATTGTTGCATAGTAAGGAGTATTGGCGCGCTAGATGTACTAGGGGCCTCCTGAGTGGGCAAGACTCGTGTAGACGAAGGAGGGAATGATGCAGTACCATGCTTACTCCCCTCACTTGAGGAATCATCTTGGGCATCATTGTCATTATCACATAAATCACATTTATTTAAATGAATAGGAATTCTGGCTTCCCCACATTCAGAACACAGTCTATCTGGTAGTTCAGACATGTTAAACAGGCATAAACTTGATAAGAAAGTACAAAAAACGTTTTGAAATAAAACCGTTACTGTCACTTTAAATTTTAAACTGAACACACTTTATTACTGCAATTGCGAAAAAACATGAAGGAATTGTTCAAAATTCACCAAACTTTCACCACAGTGTCTTAAAGCCTTGAAAATATTGCACACCAATTTTGGAAGCTTTAACCCTTAAAATAACGGAACCGGAGCCGTTTTAAGCTTTAACCCCTTTACAGTCCCTGGTATCTGCTTTGCTGAGACCCAACCAAACCCAAGGGGAATACGATACCAAATGATGCCTTCAGAAGTCTTTTATAAGTATCAGAGCACCTCTCACATGCGACTGCATGCCATGCCTCTCAAAAACAAGTGCGCAACACCGGCGCGAAAATGAGACTCTGCCTATGCTTTGGGAAAGCCCCTAAAGAATAAGGTGTCTAAAACAGTGCATGCCGATATTATTATATCAAAATACCCAGAATAAATGATTCCTCAAGGCTAAATAAGTGTTAATATCAATCGATTTAGCCCAAAAAAGGTCTACAGTCTAAATAAGCCCTTGTGAAGCCCTTATTTACAATCGTAATAAACATGGCTTACCGGATCCCATAGGGAAAATGACAGCTTCCAGCATTACATCGTCTTGTTAGAATGTGTCATACCTCAAGCAGCAAGGACTGCAAACTGTTCCCCCAACTGAAGTTAATGCTCTCAACAGTCCTGTGTGGAACAGCCATGGATTTTAGTTACGGTTGCTAAAATCATTTTCCTCATACAAACAGAATTCTTCATCTCTTTTCTGTTTCTGAGTAAATAGTACGTACCAGCACTATTTGAAAATAACAAACTCTTGATTGAATAATGGAAAACTACAGTTAAACACTAAAAAACTCTAAGCCATCTCCGTGGAGATGTTGCCTGTACAACGGCAAAGAGAATGACTAGGGTAGGCGGAGCCTAGGAGGGATCATGTGACCAGCTTTGCTGGGCTCTTTGCCATTTCCTGTTGGGGAAGAGAATATCCCACAAGTAAGGATGACGCCGTGGACCGGACACACCTATGTTGGAGAAATACATTTCTTAAAATGTTTACATTCCCCAAATATGAAACTGACAGTCTGCAGAAGGAAATACTTGAACCTGACTCATGGCAAATATAAGTACAATACATATATTTAGAACTTTATATAAATGCATAAAGTGCCAAACCATAGCTGAGAGTGTCTTAAGTAATGAAAACATACTTACCAAAAGACACCCATCCACATATAGCAGATAGCCAAACCAGTACTAAAACAGTTATTAGTAGAGGTAATGATAAATTGAGAGTATATCGTCGATCTGAAAAGGGAGGTAGGAGATGAATCTCTACGACCGATAACAGAGAACCTATGAAATAGACCCCCGTTAGGGAAATCATCGTATTCAAATAAGTGATACTCCCTTCACGTCCCTCTGACATTCGCTGTACTCTGAGAGGAATCGGGCTTCAACAATGCTGAGAAGCGCATATCAACGTAGAAATCTTAGCACAAACTTACTTCACCACCTCCATAGGAGGCAAAGTTTGTAAAACTGAATTGTGGGTGTGGTGAGGGGTGTATTTATAGGCATTTTGAGGTTTGGGAAACTTTGCCCCTCCTGGTAGGATTGTATATCCCATATGTCACTAGCTCATGGACTCTTGCCAATTACATGAAAGAAATGTAAATTAGGTTGAACCTCCAAGGCACTGCTAATGCATCTATCAGCTCTGCCTGGGGATCTCTGGACCGCGACCCGTATATGGGTAGCTTTGTATTGAGTCTGGGCGCCATGAGATCTATCTCGGGCGTCCCCCATCTGTTGCAAATCTCCGCACCTCGGGATGGAGAGACCATTCCCCCGGATGAAACTATTGTCTGCTGAGAAAATCAGCTTCCCAGTTGTCCACACCTAGAATGTGGATTGCTGACAGCGAGCAGTTGTGGGCCTCTGCCCATTCAAGAATCCGATAGACTTCCCTCATTGCTAGGTAGCTCCTAGTTCCCCCCTGATGGTTGATGTAAGCCACCGAGGTTATATTGTTGCCTTCCTGGCACCCCAAACAGCTCCCCATCCTGATAGACTTGCGTCCGTAGTCACAATCTCCAAGGATGGTCTCAAGAAGGATGTCCCTTGGGACAGGTGATCTGGACAGAGCCACCAAGAGAACTATTCTCTCGACCGGCTGTCCAGATAAATCTGTTGTGACAGATCTGAGTGGTCGCGGTTCCATTGCCTCAGCATGCCCAGCTGAAGAGGTCTGAGATGGAACCTGGCGAAAGGGATGATATCTATAATGGACACCATGAGCCCAATAACCTCCAAACACTGGGCTGGAGGGCAAGACAATTGGAAGTAATTTTGCAATGTCTCTGGTCTGTAAGAAAGAATATCCTCATGGATATGGAATCTATTATCATACCCAGGAATTCCACCCTGGTACTGGGGACCAGAGAACTCTTTTCTAAGTGCATCTTCCCTCCATGAGATCGAAGAAGTAGTAGAAGAGCTCTTGAATGGTCTTATACCAGCCGGCAGGTTGGAGCCTGGACCAGGATGTCGTCCAAGTATGACGCTACTGCAATACCTCTGGATCTCGCCACCGCAAGCAAAGCCCCCAGAACCTTCGTAAAGACTATTGGGGCAGTAGCCAGACCAAAAGGAAGAGCAACAAACTGGAAGTGCTGGTCCAGAAAAGCGAATCTTAAGAGCTTAAAGTGATCCTTGTGTATTGGCACATGAAGGTAAGCATCCTTCAAATCTATTGTAGTCATGAACTGTCCCTCTTGAACTAAGGGCAGAATAGACCTTATCGTCTCCATCTTGAACAATGGGACCGACAGGAACTTGCTTAAGTACTTTAGGTCTAAAATCGGGCGAAACATACCCTCCTTCTTTGGGATCACAAAAAGGTTTGAGTAATACCCCAGACCTCTCTCTGCTAGAGGTATCGGCACAATAACTCCCAGGGAGGAGAGATCCCTCATGCACCCTAGAAAAGCTTCTCGTTTTTCTGGTCTTGAAGACAGGTTTGATAAGAGGAATCTGCCCCTTGGTGGATGAGATTTGAAACCTATCCTGTAACCCTGAGCGATGACCTTCAGAACCCAAGGGTCTAGCACGTCCCCCAGCCAAGCCTCCACAAAGAGAGATAATCTGCCCCAACACGATCCAGCGACGGATTGGGGGCCGCCCCTTCATGCTCATTTTGTTTCAGCAGGCTTCTTTTCTCCAAGATTGAGATGGATTCCAAGTTCCCTTGGACTGTTCAGGCTTCACGGAGGGCTGCTGGCGTTGGGATTTATCCGAACGAAAGGGACAAAAATTAGGACCTTGTCCTTTAGGTTTATTCTTCTTATCCTGCAGTAGAAAGGCACCTTTTCCCCCAGTGACCGTGGATATGATTGAGTTCAAGCCTGGACCGAAAAGAATCTTGCCCTTAAAAGTAATCTAGATTTTGAAGTCATGTCCGCAGACCAAGACTTCAGCTAGAACAGAAAAACCTGATGTCTTGGCATTCAGGCGAATAATCTGCATGTTTGCATTACCTTAATTCTTTCCAGGTTCTCGCTGAGTGGAGTTTCCACCTCGATCATCTCCGATAGAGAGTCGCACCAATAGGTAGCAGCTCCAGCCACCGCAGCAACTGCCACTGCAGGCTGAAACAAATATCCCGTGTGCTGAAACATCTTTCTTAACAGGGTTTCTAGCTTCTTATCCATGGGCTCCCTAAATGATGAACTATCCTCAAGCGGGATAGTAGTGCGCTTTGAAAGCGTGGACATAGCTCCATCCACCTTAGGGACAGACCCCCACAACTCTAATTGAGAGTCTAGAACCGGGAACAATTTCTTAAAGGAAGGGGAAAAAGAATATCCAAGTCTCTCCCATTCATTCTTAATAATATTTGCCTTCTTTACGGGAACCGAGAAAGTCTGTGGTACCACCCTGTCCTCATAAACCTTATCAAGTTTAGGAATAGAAGGTTCCTCAAATAATTTAGGTTCCGGAACCTCTAAGGTAGCCAACACTTCTTTTAACAGAAATCGTAAGTGCTCAATCCTAAATCTAAAATCTGGTTCCTCCGAAGTTGGAGGTTTAGAGGCAGCAGATTCCGACCAAAAAAAGAGCCTTCTCTGAAGTATCAGAGGCGTCCTCATCAGCGGATAATCTAGTTTTAGATAAATCCAACAAGTTAGTAGATGACCCCTGGGAAGGATAACAATATTTGACCTTTCACTTGCGCTTAGCAGGGCGAGGTAAAGCACTGAAGGCTTCAGACACTACCGTTTGTAGCTGTTCAGTAAAGTCTGGCGGTAAAAGGGCCCCTCCCAAAGGAGGATTAGCAGTGTAATGAGAAGCTGCATGTGTAGTAGGAGATGACTGCAGGGAACGCACCTCACGGTAGACCCCTTAGAGGTGGACGGCTCAGTGATACTAAACATCTTAGGTTTCTTAGATATAAGTACTTTATCGAGCATATGGAACATAATTGAGCAGGCGGGTATACCATAGCCTCCTAACAATAAAAACAAGTATTAGATTTAGGTAAAGAGGGGGTACCCTCTAACGTATCAGAGCAATCCATAGCTTATGATTTTAAGATAGACTATACAAAAAGATAAATGGCACCTTTATACCCCCAATGGCTGGGGCACTCACCACATCCTATGACCCAGGCCCCACAGAAAAACCGCTTCTTCTCCTGTAAACCGCACGGTCAGGAAAGAGGAAATCAAAGAGACCACACCTGGTTACATGGTGTGCAATGCAGGACCGCCCCTGTTCCTGGAATAAGCACGCCAAATCTAACAGGCCGCGCAGATATCCAAAAACGAAAGTAAAACCTGAATGTTCCAACATCTGCCTGAGCCTCATCTCACATGTCGCAGCATAAAACATAATAAAGCAAATTATGCATAAATCCCCCCTGTTCAATAATCCCCTTCCGGAGATATTAACCTTTGATTCATACAGATAAAGGAGTCTCACTGTCACCCTGTCTTCTTGCGTTATCATATGAGTATAAAATGAAACGATCTTACTGGTATCACCGCAGTGGAACAGACACACAGACTCTCAAGTTTGACAGTCTTGTAGCATCGCACCTGAAATGGACTTGAGTGATAGAAGCAGGCAGTGAAACTTGTCAACACTGATTGCTTAGGAGCTGTTAATACGAGTCAGGATGGTTTTGCAGAAAGACTCTCCCTGCATCTCCAGACCCTAACATTCGTCAATGCTCTCATTGAGAGGCTGACAAGACTACTTAAAACTCCAGTCCTATACCGAAGAGTACTACCCTCCATAAGAGGCTACTCCGAATCTTTAGACACTTCTCTGCCATCTTCCTGTTACAAAAGGCAAAGAATGACTGGGGGATGAGGGGAGTGGGGGAGGTATTTAAGTCTTTGGCTGGGGTGTCTTTGCCTCCTCCTGGTGGCCAGGTTCTGTATTTCCCACAAGTAAAGAATGAAGCCGTGGACTCTCCTCATATTAAGATGGAAATTATAATTTTACATTGTTCTCTCCAAGTATTGGTGATAAGGAAGCAGGTATATGTACACAATTTGATAAAGTAATGAGATCTGATTATACCTACAAACTCAACCCATTTTATTAGGTTGTGGCTTCAAAACACAAAATCAACGCAAATCTACGCAAATCTTATACATTTTATACTCTGCAGCTGGTAAAAAAAAGTAATTAGAAACACATTAAGGGAAAAACAATTTTATAGTGTACTTTCCCTTTAACTGCTGAATTACCAGCTACTTAGCATTAAACACAGTGGCCCTGAAGCTGCATTCACAGTTGAAAGGGACATGAAACCCACTTTTTTCCTTTCATGATTCAGTTAGCGCATACAATTTTAAGAAACTTTCCAATACTTATATTATCAAATTTACTTCATTCTTTTAGTATCCTTTGTTGAAGGGACATCAATGTACTACTGGGAGCTAGCTGAACACATCAAGTGAGCCATCACAGGAGGTATATGTATAGGTGGAGCCACCAGTAGTAGTGCTTTGATGCTCCTGAGCCTACCTTGATATGCTTTTCAAGAAATGATATTAACAAAACAAAGCAAATTAGTTAATAGTAAATTGGAAAGTTGTTTAAAATGACATGCTTTGTCTGAATCAGGAAATACATATTTTGGCTTTCATGTCCCTTTAAAAAATGGGGCCCAAAGCACACAATCGGCATTGCTCTCTCTCAACTTCTGGGCCATTCCCTCATCTGTAGAATGTGAGCTTGAGAGTCTCTTTACCTGTAGCCCACTCTGTATTAAAGTGTTCTTACCACTGATTGTGTCCAAGGGCGGGAGATTCCTCTCCTTTTGTTTTTAAGGACACTAAAGTCAAAATGAAAAACTTTCACGATTTAGATATAGCGTGCAAATTTAAGATATTTTCCAATTTACTTCCATAATAATTTTATATACCCAATTTCTGAGGTACCAGCTTCTACTGAGCATGTGCATTAGTTCACAGTGTATATGTATAGGAGTTTGTGATTGGTTGATCGGTCACAGGGGTCCGGCAAATTAAAGTAAATGCCGAAATTTGTTAGGAAAAAATGTACTGCTATTGCATTGTCCTTTTATTATGTTTTTGTTGATTATGCAATTCTACCGTATTTAATGGTCTTTTGTCAATTTAAGGAATGCAGTGATTGTAACATACCCTCACAAACGTGACCCACCCTTATTTTACTGCTAGTGTATGTACTATAATATACCCCATGAATTTATCAAACTTTATATAGTATTGCGGAACATGTTGGCAAATTATAAGTAACCGCTATTGAAAATTTTACCACAATCTTAGTTTATCCTTTATATTTTTACAATTTCTGCTAGGGAGTAATTTAAAGGGACAGTCAAGTCCAAAAAAACTTTCATGTTTCAAATAGGCCATGTAATTTTAAACAACTTTCCAATTTACGTTTATCACCAATTTTGCTTTGTTCTCTTGGTATTCTTAGTTGAAAACCAAACCTAGGAAGGCTCATATGATCATTTCTATGCCCTTGAAAGCTGCCTCTAATCACATGCTTTGGTATTTGCTTTTCACAATAGGGGAGAGCTAGTTAAGGTAAACCATATAGATAACCAGGGCCATTTCTAGGTGCGGGCAGACCGGGCAGTGGCCTGGGGCGCAATAGGGAGCACTTATATATATTATTTTTTTTTTTTTTAATTGTGTTAAAGTGGCAGTGCTTGTTTGCTTGCTTGATAAACTACTAGTATAGCAAAGATTAAAATACACAGATCACAAGCATATACATTAAATATATATATATATATATATATATATATATATATATATATATTTGAAAGGAAGCTGTTATCTTAATTGGCTGCATTGGATGTCAATCAATACTAATGGAGCAACAAGATCACAAAGTGGGCGTGTTAAGAACAGATAACTACTTAGAACTAAAACTGAAAGTAAAAAGGAGAGGAATCACCCTGAGGAAAGCAGTCTCCAATCTCACTGATCTGTGTCACTAAAGAGGTGATGTTTTATGCAATAATACAAATTATTCATGGTCTTTACATAATAATATGTACATATTTTTTTTTGTTTTACTTAAAGGGCAACTAAACCCAAAATCTTTCTTTCATGATTCAGATAGAACATACAAATTTTAACAACATTACAATTTACTTCTATTATTTATTTTGCTTCATTTTTTAGATATTCTTATTTGAAGAAAAAGCAATGCACACGGGTGAGCCAATCAGCAGCTACTGAGCATATCTAGATATGCTTTTCAGCAAAGAATATCAAGAGAATAAAACAAATTAGATAATAGAAGTAAATTAGAAAGATGTTTAAAAATGCATTCTCTTTCTAAATCATGAAAGAAAAAATGTGGGTTTCATGTCCCTTTAACTAATTAAAAAAGGTGCTTTGTAAACATTGGGTTTCCACATACTAAGGAACAGGTTTTCTGTTAAGGACTGTTGAATAAAACAAAAAAATCTTTTTGACATTATGCCTTTTTTTAATTTTATTTATTTACTTATTGGTTAAAAATGCTTAATAGTGATGGGTGTGTGTATGTGTCATTTACTCCATAATGACAATGGTAGGTTTTCCCAAACTCACCTGTGAGTGCTTGTGTCTGCTATTACTGCCTGAGTATGAGTGTGTGTGTGTATGCCTATTACTGCCTGTGTGTGTATGTCAATGTCTATTACAGCTTGTGTGTGCATGCATCTGCATATTCCTGCCAGTGTGTGCATGTATCTGCCTATTCCTGTCTGTGTGTGCATGTATCTGCCTACTCCTGCCTGTGTGTGCATGTATCTGCCTATTCCTGCCTGTGTGTGCATGTCTCTGTCTATTCCTGCCTGTGTGTGCATGTATCTGCCTATTCCTGCTTGTGTGTGCATGTCTCTGTCTATTACTGCCTGTGTGTGTGCATGTCTCTATTACTGCCTGTGTGTGTGCATGTCTCTATTACTGCCTGTGTGTATATGTCTATGTCTATAACAGCTTGTGTGTGCATGTATCTGCCTATACCTGCCTGTGTGTGCATGTCTCTGCCTATACCTGCCTGTGTGTGCATGTCTCTGCCTATACCTGCCTGTGTGTGCATGTCTCTGCCTATACCTGCCTGTGTGTGCATGTCTCTGCCTATACCTGCCTGTGTGTGCATGTCTCTGCCTATTCCGGCCTGTGTGTGCATGTCTCTGCCTATTCCGGCCTGTGTGTGCATGTCTCTGCCTATTCCTGCCTGTGTGTGCATGTCTCTGTCTATTATTGCCTGTGTGTGCATGCCTCTGTCTATTACTGCCTGTGTGTGCATGTATCTGCCTATTATTGTCTGTGTGTGCATGTATCTGCCTATTATTGTCTGTGTGTGCATGTCTGTCTATTCCTGTCTGTGTGTGCATGTCTCTGTCTATTATTGCCTGTGTGTGCATGCCTCTGTCTATTACTGCCTGTGTGTGCATGTATCTGCCTATTATTGTCTGTGTGTGCATGTATCTGCCTATTATTGTCTGTCTGTGTGTGCATGTCTGTCTATTACTGCCTGTGAGTGCAGGTCTGTCTATTACTGCCTGTGTGTGCATGTCTGTCTATTACTGCCTGTGAGTGCAGGTCTGTCTATTACTGCCTGTGAGTGCAGGTCTGTCTATTACTGCCTGTGAGTGCAGGTCTCTGTCTGTTACTGCCTGTGAGTACGGTCCCTGTCTGTTACTGCCTGTGTGTGCACGTCTCTGTCTATTACTGCCTGTGTGTGCACGTCTGTCTATTACTGCCTGTGAGTACATGTCTCTGTCTATTACTTTCTGTGATTGCATATCTCTGTCTATTACTGTCTGTGAGTGCATGTCTGTCTGTTACTGCCTGTGTGTGCACGTCTCTGTCTATTACTGCCTGTGTGTGCACGTCTGTTTATTACTGCCTGTGAGTACATGTCTCTGTCTATTACTGTATGTGAGTGCATATCTTTGTCTATTACTGTCTGTGAGTGCACGTCTCTGTCTATAGCTGTCTGTGTGTGCATGTCTCTGTCTATTACTGTCTGTGTGTGCACTTCTCTGTCTATTACTGTCTGTGAGTGCATGTCTCTGTCTATTACTGTCTGTGAGTGCATGTCTCGGTCTATTACTGTCTGTGAGTGCATGTCTCTGTCTATTACTGTCTGTGAGTGCATGTCTCTGTCTATTACTGCCTGTGTGTATAGTATATTTGAAAAATAAACAGCTAATACAGTTCTTTATCAAATTATTTATGCGCAAAAAATATCGCAGACTTTAATAGTGAATTTTGTAAAAAATTGTTATAACTTTTCTAAATAATTGAAATAGACCCCTAAATATGTTACAAATACACCCAGTGACATACTGCAATCCTTTAGAAAATCTTACCTGATGAATTTTCTGCAAAGTTCAACTTTAAAGTCTATTGGACGTTTTGTAGATACATTTTGGATAAGAATTTAAAGGGATTGATATGCATTAAACAAATAAATATGCATAGCTATAAGAGAAGTATAAATATAATGGCAATTAGTAAAAGATATAAAGATATTTTTAGATAATATCAATATATTAGGGAAAAAAAGCATTGTAGTAGAAAAAGGACATATTTAAAGGGATAGAAAAGTCAAAATAAAACTTTCATAATTCAGGATACACCATAGAATTTTAAAACAATTCTGTTATTCTTGTTCTCTTGGTATCCATTGTTGAAAAGCATATGTACATATCCTTAGCAGTAGCAATGCACTACTGGGAGCTAACTGGTGGTTGACCGCAACACACATTTGTCTCTTGTTATTTGCTCACCGGGTGTGTATAACTAGGTCCCAGTAGTGCACTGCTGCTTTGAAACGGACCGCTAAATGACAGAGTGACATGCAAGGTCTAGGAGGGGGACTTTAGAATCTGTGAGGGGGGTGCATTTTGGAATTTTGCCCTGGGAGCCAGATTCTCTAGAAACTGCCCTGTATATAACATTCAGCTAGATTACAAATTTTGAGCGCTATAGGGAAATTAACGACCGCCACCAAAGCAGCATTATTTCACCTCCTTATACCGTTGCTATTACAGGTTTTGAAAAAGCAGGCTTGTGCGGGCGATATAGTGGCGTTGAGCTCCATACCTCACCGAAATACAAGCGCTGCTTTGACGTGCTCGTGCACGATTTCCCCATAGACATCAATGGGGAGGACCGGCAAAAAAGAAGCCTAACACCTGCGATTGCGGAAACAAAAGCTCCGTACACAGCCCCATTGATGTCGATGGGGAAAGAAAAATTTATGTTTAAGCTTAACACCCTAATATAAAAACCATGTCAAACACCCCTAATCTAGCGCCCCCCACATCGCCGCCACCTACATAATGTTATTAACCCCTAATCTGCCGCCCTTAACATTGCCACCACCTAAATAAAACTATTAACCCCTAATCTACTGCTCCCGATATCGCCGCCACCTACATACAGTTATTAACCCCTAATGTGCTGCCCCTAACATCGCCACCACCTAAATACACTTATTAACCCCTAATCTGCCGCCCTTAATATCGCTGCCACCTACATTACAGTTATTAACCCCTAATCTGCCGCCCCCAATGTCGCCACCCTTATACTAAAGTTATTAACCCCTAAACCTCTGGCCTCCAACATCACTAACACTAAATAAATAAATATATTAAACCCTAAACCTAACCCTAACCATAACACTAACCCTAAGTCTAACCCTAACCCTAACACCCCCTAACTTAAATATAATTAAAATAAATCTAAATAAACCTTACAATTATTACCTAAATAATTCCCATTTAAAACTAAATACAAACTTACCTGTAAAATAAAACCTAAGCTAGCTAGAATATAACTAATAGTTATATTGTAGCTATCTCAGGTTTTATTTTTAATTCACAGCTAAGTTTGTATTTATTTTAACTAGGTAGACTAGTTATTAGTTATTAACTATTTAATAACTACCTAGTTCAAATAAATACAAAGTTACCTGTAAAATAAAACCTAACCTGCCTTACACTAAAAACTAACATTACAATAAAATAAAATATATTAAATTAATAAAATACAATTTTCTAGCTTACAAAAAAAACACTAAATTACAAAAAATAAAAAAACAAAATTATCAAAAATAAAAACGAATTACTCCTAATCTAATAACCCTATCAAAATAAAAAAGCCCCCTCCAAAATAAAAATAAACCCTAGCCTACACTAAACTGACAATGGCCCTTAAAAGGCCCTTTTGCGGGACATTGCCCCAAAGAAATCGGCTCTTTTACCTGTAAAAAAAAAATACAAACAACCCCCCAACAGTAAAACCCACCACCCAACCAACCAACCCCCCCAAATATAAACTATCTAAATAAACCTAAGCTAACCATTACCCTGAAATGGGCATTTGGATGGGCATTGCCCTTAAAATGGCATTATCTCTTTTACATTGCCCAAACCTTAAGCTAAAAAAAAAAAACCACCCAAAAACCCTTAAAAAAACCTAACACTAACCCCGACGATCCACTTACAGTTATCGAAGTCTGGACATCCATCCTCATTCAACCCTAGCCTACACTAAACTGACAATGGCCCTTAAAAGGCCCTTTTGCGGGACATTGCCCCAAAGAAATCAGCTCTTTTACCTGTAAAAAAAAAATACAAACAACCCCCCAACAGTAAAACCCACCACCCAACCAACCAACCCCCCCAAATATAAACTATCTAAATAAACCTAAGCTAACCATTACCCTGAAATGGGCATTTGGATGGGCATTGCCCTTAAAAGGGCATTATCTCTTTTACATTGCCCAAACCTTAAGCTAAAAAAAAAAAAACACCCAAAAACCCTTAAAAAAAACCTAACACTAACCCCGACGATCCACTTACAGTTATCGAAGTCTCTGGACAGCCATCCTCATCCAAGCGGAAAGAAGTCTTCATCCAGGAGGCCTCTTCGATCTTCATCCATCTGGCGAATTCCTCATCCAAGCGAGAAAAAGTCTTCATCCAGACGGCGCGGAGCGAGTCCATCTTCAAGATATCTGGCGCGGAGCATCCTCTTATTATAGTCGTCGCTGGTAAATGAAGGTTCCCTTTAAGTCACGTCATCCAAGAGGACGTCCCTTACATGCCTATTGGCTGAAAGATTTCTATCAGCCAATAGGAATTAAAGGGGAAAATCAGCCAATAGGATTGAGCTCTCATTCTATTGGCTGTTCCAAACAGGCAATAGGATGAAAGCTATTGGATTATGGAATTCTTAATGGTGCGCAAATTCTTGAGAAAGCCACAGCAAGTGGTGAAACGCGTTGATGGTCCTACTGCCTACAGGAATCTAACTTTGCCCAATAAAAGGAATACATAGTGACCAAGGATTGCAAAGGATTGCATTGGCACTCTCTCTGCGCAGAGTGGAAGCCAGATCTACTTTCAGGAGAAAAAATTGGTGTGTGACATCAAACGACTATCAGCGAGGCTGCAGCGTTACCTATGCCAGAAAGTAGTGGAGGAGACATACCCACGAAGAGACCGAAAGGCATGCAGAGGTAAAGTAGCCGATATTGCCAATTATACACACGATCCAACTACGAACTATTACATCAAAATGAAACTGGGCACTTTATAAACTACAGAACTAAGAAATTATACAGGCACAAGGAACGTATATTTAAAGGAAAATACAATTGGGACTAGTCGTTTATTGAAATGATTCATATATATATACACATATTTTTTACTTTTCTTCTCAAAGTGTGACATTACTTTGTTTTGTGTGCAAACAGTCAAACCTTTTGTACCAAAATAATAAGGTGGATTTGTGATATATCAGCTATTCAGCTACTACCGCAACATAAAGAGTGGTGCACCACTATATTTCTAAACTTGCAAACAAGTTGTATATGTAAATCCCCAATTTTCTTTTAACTCTATGCAATAGCATTTTTAAATTATTGAAATACTTGCCTTTACTCTTTAAGTTCTTAAATATTTAAGACCGGTCATAAAAACAGAATTTATGTTTACCTGATAAATTTCTTTCTCCAACGGTGTGTCCGGTCCACGGCGTCATCCTTACTTGTGGGATATTCTCTTCCCCAACAGGAAATGGCAAAGAGCCCAGCAAAGCTGGTCACATGATCCCTCCTAGGCTCCGCCTACCCCAGTCATTCGACCGACGTTAAGGAGGAATAATAGCATAGGAGAAACCATATGGTACCGTGGTGACTGTAGTTAAAGAAAATAAATTATCAGACCTGATTAAAAAACCAGGGCGGGCCGTGGACCGGACACACCGTTGGAGAAAGAAATTTATCAGGTAAACATAAATTCTGTTTTCTCCAACATAGGTGTGTCCGGTCCACGGCGTCATCCTTACTTGTGGGAACCAATACCAAAGCTTTAGGACACGGATGAAGGGAGGGAGCAAATCAGGTCACCTAAATGGAAGGCACCACGGCTTGCAAAACCTTTCTCCCAAAAATAGCCTCAGAAGAAGCAAAAGTATCAAACTTGTAAAATTTGGTAAAAGTGTGCAGTGAAGACCAAGTCGCTGCCCTACATATCTGATCAACAGAAGCCTCGTTCTTGAAGGCCCATGTGGAAGCCACAGCCCTAGTGGAATGAGCTGTGATTCTTTCGGGAGGCTGCCGTCCGGCAGTCTCGTAAGCCAATCTGATGATGCTTTTAATCCAAAAAGAGAGAGAGGTAGAAGTTGCTTTTTGACCTCTCCTTTTACCTGAGTAAACAACAAACAAGGAAGATGTTTGTCTAAAATCCTTTGTAGCATCTAAATAGAATTTTAGAGCGCGAACAACATCCAAATTGTGCAACAAGCGTTCCTTCTTTGAAACTGGTTTCGGACACAGAGAAGGTACGATAATCTCCTGGTTAATGTTTTTGTTAGAAACAACTTTTGGAAGAAAACCAGGTTTAGTACGTAAAACCACCTTATCTGCATGGAACACCAGATAAGGAGGAGAACACTGCAGAGCAGATAATTCTGAAACTCTTCTAGCAGAAGAAATTGCAACTAAAAACAAAACTTTCCAAGATAATAACTTAATATCAACGGAATGTAAGGGTTCAAACGGAACCCCCTGAAGAACTGAAAGAACTAAATTGAGACTCCAAGGAGGAGTCAAAGGTTTGTAAACAGGCTTGATTCTAACCAGAGCCTGAACAAAGGCTTGAACATCTGGCACAGCTGCCAGTTTTTTGTGAAGTAACACCGACAAGGCAGAAATCTGTCCCTTCAGGGAACTAGCCGATAATCCTTTTTCCAATCCTTCTTGAAGGAAGGATAGAATCCTAGGAATCTTAACCTTGTCCCAAGGGAATCCTTTAGATTCACACCAACAGATATATTTTTTCCAAATTTTGTGGTAAATCTTTCTAGTTACAGGCTTTCTGGCCTGAACAAGAGTATCGATAACAGAATCTGAGAAACCTCGCTTCGATAAAATCAAGCGTTCAATCTCCAAGCAGTCAGCTGGAGTGAAACCAGATTCGGATGTTCGAACGGACCCTGAACAAGAAGGTCTCGTCTCAAAGGTAGCTTCCAAGGTGGAGCCGATGACATATTCACCAGATCTGCATACCAAGTCCTGCGTGGCCACGCAGGAGCTATCAAGATCACCGACGCCCTCTCCTGATTGATCCTGGCTACCAGCCTGGGGATGAGAGGAAACGGCGGGAACACATAAGCTAGTTTGAAGGTCCAAGGTGCTACTAGTGCATCCACTAGAGGCGCCTTGGGATCCCTGGATCTGGACCCGTAGCAAGGAACTTTGAAGTTCTGACGAGAGGCCATCAGATCCATGTCTGGAATGCCCCATAGTTGAGTGACTTGGGCAAAGATTTCCGGATGGAGTTCCCACTCCCCCGGATGCAATGTCTGACGACTCAGAAAATCCGCTTCCCAATTTTCCACTCCCGGGATGTGGATAGCAGACAGGTGGCAGGAGTGAGACTCCGCCCATAGAATAATCTTGGTCACTTCTTCCATCGCTAGGGAACTCCTTGTTCCCCCCTGATGGTTGATGTACGCAACAGTCGTCATGTTGTCTGATTGAAACCGAATGAACTTGGTCCTCGCTAGCTGAGGCCAAGCCTTGAGAGCATTGAATATCGCTCTCAGTTCCAGAATATTTATCGGTAGAAGAGATTCTTCCCGAGACCAAAGACCCTGAGCTTTCAGGGATCCCCAGACCGCGCCCCAGCCCATCAGACTGGCGTCGGTCGTGACAATGACCCACTCTGGTCTGCGGAATGTCATCCCTCGTGACAGGTTGTCCAGGGACAGCCACCAACGGAGTGAGTCTCTGGTCCTCTGATTTACTTGTATCTTTGGAGACAAGTCTGTATAGTCCCCATTCCACTGACTGAGCATGCACAGTTGTAATGGTCTTAGATGAATGCGCGCAAAAGGAACTATGTCCATTGCCGCTACCATCAACCCGATCACTTCCATGCACTGAGCTACGGAAGGAAGAGGAACGGAATGAAGTATCCGACAAGAGTCCAGAAGCTTTGTCTTTCTGGCCTCTGTTAGAAAAATCCTCATTTCTGAGGAGTCTATAATTGTTCCCAAGAAGGGAACCCTTGTTGACGGGGATAGAGAACTCTTTTCCACGTTCACTTTCCAGCCGTGAGATCTGAGAAAGGCCAGGACGATGTCCGTGTGAGCCTTTGCTCGAGGGAGGGACGACGCTTGAATCAGAATGTCGTCCAGGTAAGGTACTACTGCAATGCCCTTTGGTCTTAGTACCGCTAGAAGGGACCCTAGTACCTTTGTGAAAATCCTTGGAGCAGTGGCTAATCCGAAAGGAAGCGCCACAAACTGGTAATGTTTGTCCAGGAATGCAAACCTTAGGAACCGATGATGTTCCTTGTGGATAGGAATATGTAGATACGCATCCTTTAAATCCACCGTGGTCATGAATTGACCTTCCTGGATGGAAGGAAGGATAGTTCGAATGGTTTCCATCTTGAAAGATGGGACCTTGAGAAATTTGTTTAAGATCTTGAGATCTAAGATCGGTCTGAACGTTCCCTCTTTTTTGGGAACTATGAACAGATTGGAGTAGAACCCCGTCCCTTGTTCTCTTAATGGAACAGGATGAATCACTCCCATTTTTAACAGGTCTTCTACACAATGTAAGAACGCCTGTCTTTTTATGTGGTCTGAAGACAACTGAGACCTGTGGAACCTCCCCCTTGGGGGAGGTCCCTTGAATTCCAGAAGATAACCCTGGGAGACTATTTCTAGCGCCCAAGGATCCAGAACATCTCTTGCCCAAGCCTGAGCGAAGAGAGAGAGTCTGCCCCCCACCAGATCCGGTCCCGGATCGGGGGCCAATATTTCATGCTGTCTTGGTAGCAGTGACAGGTTTCTTGGCCTGCTTTCCCTTGTTCCAGCCTTGCATTGGTCTCCAAGCTGGCTTGGCTTGAGAAGTATTACCCTCTTGCTTAGAGGACGTAGCACTTTGGGCTGGTCCGTTTTTACGAAAGGGACGAAAATTAGGTCTATTTTTTGCCTTGAAAGGCCTATCCTGAGGAAGGGCGTGGCCCTTACCCCCAGTGATATCAGAGATAATCTCTTTCAAGTCAGGGCCAAACAGCGTTTTCCCCTTGAAAGGAATGTTTAGTAACTTGTTCTTGGAAGACGCATCAGCCGACCAAGATTTCAACCAAAGCGCTCTGCGCGCCACAATAGCAAACCCAGAATTCTTAGCCGCTAACCTAGCCACTTGCAAAGTGGCGTCTAGAGTGAAAGAATTGGCCAATTTGAGAGCATTGATTCTGTCCATAATCTCCTCATAAGGAGGAGAATCACTATCGAGCACCTTAATCAGTTCATCAAACCAGAAATATGCAGCTGTAGTGACAGGGACAATGCATGAAATGGGTTGTAGAAGGTAACCCTGCTGAACAAACATCTTTTTAAGCAAACCTTCTAATTTTTTATCCATAGGATCTTTGAAAGCACAACTATCCTCTATGGGTATAGTGGTGCGTTTGTTTAAAGTAGAAACCGCTCCCTCGACCTTGGGGACTGACTGCCATAAGTCCTTTCTGGGGTCGACCATAGGAAACAATTTTTTAAATATGGGGGGAGGGACGAAAGGAATACCGGGCCTTTCCCATTCTTTATTAACAATGTCCGCCACCCGCTTGGGTATAGGAAAAGCTTCTGGGAGCCCCGGCACCTCTAGGAACTTGTCCATCTTACATAGTTTCTCTGGAATGACCAACTTTTCACAATCATCCAGAGTGGATAATACCTCCTTAAGCAAAATGCGGAGATGTTCCAACTTAAATTTAAATGTAATCACATCAGATTCAGCCTGATGAGAAATGTTCCCTGAATCAGTAATTTCTCCCTCAGACAAAACCTCCCTGGCCCCCTCAAACTGGATTAGGGGCCCTTCAGAGATATTAATATCAGCGTCGTCATGCTCTTCAGTAACTAAAACAGAGCAGCCACGCTTACGCTGACAAGGTTTCATTTTGGCTAAAATGTTTTTGACAGAATTATCCATTACAGCCGTTAATTGTTGCATAGTAAGGAGTATTGGCGCGCTAGATGTACTAGGGGCCTCCTGAGTGGGCAAGACTCGTGTAGACGAAGGAGGGAATGATGCAGTACCATGCTTACTCCCCTCACTTGAGGAATCATCTTGGGCATCATTGTCATTATCACATAAATCACATTTATTTAAATGAATAGGAATTCTGGCTTCCCCACATTCAGAACACAGTCTATCTGGTAGTTCAGACATGTTAAACAGGCATAAACTTGATAAGAAAGTACAAAAAACGTTTTAAAATAAAACCGTTACTGTCACTTTAAATTTTAAACTGAACACACTTTGTTACTGCAATTGCGAAAAAACATGAAGGAATTGTTCAAAAATCACAAAATTTTCACCACAGTGTCTTAAAGCCTTAAAAATATTGCACACCAAATTTGGAAGCTTTAACCCTTAAAATAACGGAACCGGAGCCGTTATAAGCTTTAACCCCTTTACAGTCCCTGGTATCTGCTTTGCTGAGACCCAACCAAGCCCAAAGGGGAATACGATACCAAATGACGCCTTCAGAAAGTCTTTTCTAAGTATCAGAGCTCCTCTCACATGCGACTGCATGCCATGCCTTTCAAAAACAAGTGCGCCACACCGGCGCGAAAATGAGACTCTGCTTATGCTTTGGGAAAGCCCCTAAGAAATAAGGTGTCTAATACAGTGCCTGCCGATATTATTATATCAAAATACCCAGATAAAATGATTCCTCAAGGCTAAATATGTGCTAATAATGAATCGATTTAGCCCAGAAAAGTCTACAGTCTAAATAAGCCCTTGTAAAGCCCTTATTTACGATCGTAATAAATATGGCTTACCGGATCCCATAGGGAAAATGACAGCTTCCAGCATTACATCGTCTTGTTAGAATGTGTCATACCTCAAGCAGCAAGAGACTGCACACTGTTCCCCCAACTGAAGTTAATTGCTCTCAACAGTCCTGTGTGGAACAGCCATGGATTTTAGTTACGGTTGCTAAAATCATTTTCCTCATACAAACAGAAATCTTCATCTCTTTTCTGTTTCTGAGTAAATAGTACATACCAGCACTATTTCAAAATAACAAACTCTTGATTGAATAATTAAAAAACTACAGTTAAACACTAAAAAACTCTAAGCCATCTCCGTGGAGATGTTGCCTGTACAACGGCAAAGAGAATGACTGGGGTAGGCGGAGCCTAGGAGGGATCATGTGACCAGCTTTGCTGGGCTCTTTGCCATTTCCTGTTGGGGAAGAGAATATCCCACAAGTAAGGATGACGCCGTGGACCGGACACACCTATGTTGGAGAAATTAGGATTTTACCTATGTGTTTATTGAAATAAATGTGTTTGTATTTTATAACAAATTTGCTTTATTGATTTCATAATATATTCAAACAACATTTGCCTATATCAGTGACACATTCCCTGCTGCTGTTTAGCACAATCGAACCAATTCAGGATTTTACCTATGTGTTTATTTATTGAAATAAATGTGTTTGTATTTTATAAAAAATTTGCTTTATTGATTTCATAATATATTCAAACTACATTTGCCTATATCAGTGACACATTACCTGCTGCTGTTTAGCACAATCGAACCAATTCAGGATTTTACCTATGTGTTTATTGATATAAATGTGTTTGTATTTTATCACTTATTTGCTTTATTGATTTTAAATATTTGCCTATACCAGTGACACATCCCCTGTTGCTGCTAGCGCACTCTCACCAATTTATATATTTCTAATAGGATGAAAGCTCAATCCTATTGGCTGATTGCAACATCTTGGGTGGCGTCACTTAAAGGGAACCTTCATTTTCCAGCAACGACCATAAGAAGAGGATGCTCTGCGCCGGATGTCTTGAAGATGGACCAGCTCCGCGCCGGAAGGATGAAGATAGAAGGTGCCGTCTGGATGAAGACTTCGCCGGATGGATGAAGATCGAAGAGGCCTCCTGGATGAAGACTTCTTTCTGCTTGGATGAGGACTTCGCAGGCTGGATGAGGATGGATGTCCAGACTTTGATAACTGTAAGTGGATTGTCGGGGGTTAGTTTTAGGTTTTTTCAAGGTTTTTAGCTTAGGGTTTGGGCAATATAAAAGAGCTAAATGCCCTTTTAAGTGAAATGCCCATCCAAATGCCCTTTTCAGGGCAATGGTTAGCTTAGGTTTATTTAGATAGGTTTTTATTTGGGGGGTTGGTTGGGTGGTGGATTTTACTGTTGGGGGGTGTTTGTATTTTTTTTACAGACAAAAGAGCTGATTTATTTGGGGCAATGCCCCGCAAAAGGCTCTTTTAAGGGCCATTGGCAGTTTAGTGTAGGCTAGGGTTTTTTTTATTTTGGGGGGCTTTTTTATTTTGATAGGGCTATTAGATTAGGAGTAATTTGTTTTTATTTTAGTGTAAAGCAGGTTAGGTTTTATTTTACAGGTAACTGTATTTATTTTAACTAGGTAGCTAGTAAATAGTTAATAACTATTTACTAACCAGTCTGCCAATTTAAAAAAAAATCAAACTTAGCTGTGAAATAAAAATTAAACTTAAGAAAGCTACAATATAATTATGTTTAGGGGTTAAAAGGTTAATTATAGTGGTGACGATGTCGGGAGTGGCGGAAGACGGGGTTAATAATTTTATTTAGTTGTGACGATGTCCGGAGCGGCAGATTAGGGGTTAATAAATATATTATAGTGTTTGTGATGCAGGAGGGCCTCGGTTTAGGGGTTAATAGGTAGTTTATGGGTGTTAGTGTACTTTTTAACACTTTAGTTATGAGTTTTATGCTACAGCTTTGTAACGTAAAACTCATAACTACTGACTTTAGATGGCGGTACTGATCTTGTGGTTATAGAGTGTACCGCTCACTTTTTAGCCTCCCAGGCAAACTCGTAATACCGGCGCTAGGGACGTCCCATTGAAAAATTACCTTTTTTAAAGTGCGGTACTGACGTTGCGTGACGGTCAAAAAGGTGTGCGGTACACTTATACCTACAAGACTTGTAATAGCGGCGTTAGGGAAAAAGCAGCGTTATGAAGCATAAAAATGCTTTTTCACTTATAACGCAAAACTCGTAATCTAGCTGATTGTGACAGACACTGCACTAATTGACTAAAATGAAGGTCAAAAATAAATAAAATGTCATGTGATCAGGGGCTGTCAGAAGATGCTTAGATACAAGGTAATCACAGAGTTAAAAAGTATATTAATATAACAGTTTTGGCTGTGCAAAACTGGGGAATGGGTAATAAAGGTATTATCTATCTTTTAAAACAACAAAAATTCTGGTGTTGACTGTACCTTTAATGCAGCTACAGTTATTAAATATCTCCTATCCGGTAATATTTATACCACAAAACCCTGCATATTCATAGCCTCTTGTTTCATCATGTAGGTTTCACGTTATATTTTTAACTGAGCGGATGACGATCCAAAAGAATTTCTCATGAACATTTTGCATTACATCGCTGAAAGATTGGCCATTTGTTTTCTCACGCTTTTTAATTTAGGCCCACAAAACAAGGCAATAAAAATGCTCAAGAAAATAATCTTCTTTTATTGCACTGTAAAAATAAGAAAATAAATTGGACAGATTTATAGCAATAAAATGAATTCTTCTTATAGTTACAGAGGAAAGCTGCAGTAAAAAACTGATACAAACCTAAAGAAATAATTTCATTTTTTTGGGGAAAATTTTAATACTGAGTAAGGATTTATTTCATGCGCAAATATTCATGGTAAAAGACGTTTTTAAAACTTTACCCTTATATGACACACTGTCTCATCACCTATCATTATTTATTTGAAATACCAATTTAACTACTGAATGCTGATGGGGGGACTGCAGATCCATACCTATGCTTCTAAGGGTATTAAAGGTGACTTCCATTCCTGTCATGGACAAATATCCTTAAAGGGACATTGTAGTACACAATTTTTGTTAGCACTACTGACCATGCAAGGCTATGCGTTCAAAATGAAACTTCCATGATTCAGACAGAACATGACATTTTAAACAACTTTCCCATTTACTTGTTTTTCTTTCAAATTTGTTTTTTTCTTGTTATCATTTGTTGAAAAGCCTATCTAAATAGGCTCATTAGCAGCAACACACTACTGGGAGCTAGATGCTGATTGGTGGCTTCACTTGTATGCCTCTTGTCTTTGGCTCACCCACAATTTCAGCTAGCTCCCAGTAATGCATTGCTACTTCTTCAACAAAGTATACCAAGATAATAGAAGTAAATTGGAAAGAGGTATGAATTAGTTAGGGCATATCATTTTTTCACAATCTATCTGAATATGTCTAAAAGGTGGCACTTTAAAGGGAAAGGAAACTTTCTGTTATCTATTTCCTTCTAATAATAAATTTGCTATCCATATTAAAGCAATGGAAGGGTAAAAAATTACTTTTGCCTAGTATTTTTTGTAAGGTCATATCAAATGTTGATTACAATAAAGCAAATACACACATTGAAATGATAAAACCATGAAAGTATGCAAGGAAGACCAAGTGGCTGCCTTTCATAAATGTTTCAGGGAAGATAAACTCATGATCAATGTTCAGAGGCTACAGTCTTTCACAGTAGAATAAAGCTGCACCTGAAAACGTGTGTTTTTCTCAAAGAGGTGATAAGCCATAAGGATATCAAAACATATTCAAATGGAAGGATGGCTTAAAACATTATATCCTTTTCTCACTGGAGAATGAAGAACAAAAGGCTTCCATTAGGGATGCACGATTAATTGCGGATGCGGTTTTAAAACGTGATTAATCATCACGTTTTTAAACCCGTGAGAGTATGTGATTTTTTTGAAAATAAATAAATCTTCAGATGTGGCTGTACTGCATTGATTTGTATGTGGTTTCTTGCAAACCAGCTCCATCTAATGGTTGTTTTTAGCACACAATTGTAAAATGGATGTTTTACTTTCACTTTCTGTTTGTGATCTCAGTAGCAGCGGATCAATCTATAGAAGTCTAAAAGCAGAGCCCATGCAGGAAACTGAAGAGGAGGGAAAGCCACTTAAACTTAGGGTATGTAATCATTATGGAACCTCCCACACAATCTCCTGCTCTCTGAGAAACATTTCAAATAAATAGCAGATGCAGTTAAAGGGACACTGAACCCACATTTTTCCTTTTGTGATTCATATAGAGCAGGCAATTTTATGCAACTTTCTAATTTACTCCTATTATAAATTTTTCTTCGTTCTCTTGCTATCTTTATTTAAAAAAGAAGGCATCTAAGCTATTTTTTTGGTTTAGAACCATGGACAGCACTTGTTTATTGGTGGATGAATGTATCCACCAATCAGCAAGAACAACCCAGGTCGTTCACCAAAAATGGGCCGGCATCTAAACTTACGTTCTTGCATTTCAAATAAAGATACCAAGAGAATGAAGAAAATTTGATAATAGGAGTAAATTATAAAGTTTCTTAAAATTGCATGCTCTATCTGAATCACGAAAGAAAAAATTTGGGTTCAGTGTCCCTTTAACCCCACAGCGGCCAAAAAGGTTAAAACTGCAGTCCCCTCTGCTAGCTAGCTGCTGGGTTAACTGCATCTACAATGTATTTGATATCAGCAAGGCACAGCATTTCTGAAAGGAGCAGCCTCCCACCTCTACTGCTATATGCCTGTATTGGATTCCTGGACAGGAGCAGGGTTCATTTTCAGTCAAGATAAAATGTTTAAAAAAAGAAGAAGAAAAGATAATAAATATATATATATGTGTGTGTGTAACTGTGAATGTGATTGTATATATATATATATATATATATATATATATACACACACATATGTGTGTGTGTAACTGTGTATGTGATTGTGTGTATATATACATATATATATATATATATATATATAAATCACAAAAAGTTCGGAAGGGATGCAGCTGCTGCGAATAATTTGAGCTTTAGCTATGATACTATGGACTACTACATGTCCATATATCCAATAGAAAAACAAATTGGTGCAGACCCTTGAAATTGTATGTAATGGGTAAGGGTAGAATAGAGACAACCTGAATCGTAATTCAGGATAAAAAAGACAGGGAATTCAGCACTCTTTTAAAGAAAAAATAAAGCTCACTAGTATGAAGGATGCAAAACTGATTTAATCGTGGAAACAGCAGACCCTTTCACCAAAGGATACCATAGCCCAATATAGGATGTCACCAATAGTTAAGAAAATTGCCTAATACTATAATGGTGTCAAACCGTGCAAACAGTAAAAATTCAAATACAATAAAATATGAAATAGAAACCTGACCGGTCAGGGATAAAACGTAAGCATGTGGTGATACAAAATAAATGCTAGCATGTGAGGTAGCAGATAAGACAATACAGCATGAATTGCAAGTACATATTTGGCGTATATGTAGCAGGGACGCCTCCTAGACCCAGCTTCACACAGCGCCTCCTGTGTAGAGGTGAACTTTGCTGGGCAGGTTCAGAATCGGGATCTAAGCAGTGTAAGAAGGAGAGCCTCCTAAATATGTACCTTGAGACAGCCGTAAGGAAATGTTAAGTGCAAATAAATACACATGGATAAAGTAACAGAAAACCAGCAAAATAGCCAAGGATTGCAAAGAGTCCATTGAAGCATAGCACTGTATGGCATGTGTATTGAATAAGCTATTGCTCGACATACTTTATGGAATACTGCTGGACTCTTTGCAATCCTTGGCTATTTTGCTGGTTTTCTGTTACTTTATCCATGTGTATTTATTTGCACTTAACATTTCCTTACGGCTGTCTCAAGGTACATATTTAGGAGGCTCTCCTTCTGCTTAGATCCCGATTCTGAACCTGCCCAGCAAAGTTCACCTCTACACAGGAGGCGCTGTGTGCAGCTGGGTGTAGCAAGTCTAGGAGGCATCCCTGCTACATATACGCCAAATATGTACTTGCAATTCATGCTGTATTGTCTTATCTGCTACCTCACACGCTAGCATTTATTTTGTATCACCACATGCTTACGTTTTATCCCTGACCGGTCAGGTTTCTATTTCATATTTTATTGTATTTGAATTTTTACTGTTTGCACGGTTTGACACCATTATAGTACTAGGCAATTTTCTTAACTATTGGTGACATCCTATATTGTGCTATGGTATCCTTTGGTGAAAGGGTCTGCTGTTTCCACGATTAAATCAGTTTTGCATCCTCCACACTAGTGAGCTTTATTTTTTTCTTTAAAAGAGTGCTGAATTCCCTGTCTTTTTTATCCTGAATTACGATTCAGGTTGTCTCTATTCTACCCTTACCCATTACATATATATATACTGAATATACACACATATGTGGTTTGTATTTTTATGCTCCCAGAGTGTATTGGACATTGAAAAAACGTGCACCAATCAGCAGCTAGATCCCACTAGTGTAGGATATGTGCTTATTTGTTTATTCGTTTTCAACAAGGGATACCAAGAGAACAAAGCACATTTGAAAATAGAGGTGAATTTAAAAGTGTCTTAAAATGACATGCCCTATCTGAATCATGCAAATTTAATTTTGACTTTCCTATCTCTCTAAATCGTATTTCAAGAATTGTTATTAGCTAGAAAGGACAGGGAGTTAGATATTATTGCCCACCTAGGTACAAATGATCCAGCTAGCAATGATGTTGTTACTGTGCAAACTAGGAAATTGTTTAGATCATGTGACTGCATCTGTCTCTTTTTCTGCGGTTTTACCTATGTATGGACAGGAACTAGGAAGAATGCAGCATGTAACAAAATGTAAGTCTTGGCTAAGAAAATTTTGCGGGGAGAGAGGATATGTTTTGTTAGCAATCAAAGCCCTGTGTGGCTTGATAGTGGATTGTATAAGGCATGGTTTGCGTTTGGATTTTAAAGGGACAGGAGTTTTGAGTAAAGAATTTAAGGACTTTATTAGTGACAATTTAAACTAGAGAAGGGGAAAGTGTTAACATACCCACCTGTTAATTAAAGTTTACATTCTACTTTGTTTAATGATAAAGACACTATGTTTAGGAGTAAGACTTTGAGTAATGTAAGCAGGGGATATAATGACCATGGCAAAAGGATTTGAGAATTCTAGAAATGTTCTTCGTACAATGTGCACTAATTTTTGCAGTTTAGTAAATAAATTACCTGAATGATTCAAGATAAGTTGGATTTGGTAGCTATAACAGAGACATAGTACAATGATTCTCATGACTGGGAAACAGTTATCTACAAAAAAAAAAATAGAGTAGAAAAAAAAAGGGGGGGGGGGGAGTGGCTCTGCACCTGAAATGAAATGTTATAGTAACTGAAATTGTAGAAACCAATGTCAATGTTGAAAGGATGAAGCATCAGAACAACGATTAATTGATCAAATAGCCAAAATTACAATGAAGGGTAAGGTTTTTGTAGTATGCCTGGTGTAGACTGGCAAGTACCACTTGCTAATTCAAGTAGAAGTATATTATGGAATCTTTGCAAGGGGATCTCTTATTTTTTATTTTTTTAAACACTATAACACATGAAGCAAGGTAGTAAAAAATGACATAGTGTCTATCCATAACATCATCAGGCCATAGTTATACATTAGTCCACTAGTACATAATATATTCTCTCAAGAGCAGCAAAATATAGATCTTTACCATAGATATATACACACATATAGATAATAAACAATAATCGGCTAGATTACGAGTTTTGCGGTAAGAGCGGCTCGGTGCTAACTTGCAAGTTATTGCCACCACTCACCTCCCTATAGCGCTGCTATTACAGGATTTCATAAACCTGGCATTAGCAGGCAATATGTTAGCGTTGTGCAAAATTGAGCTCCATACCGCACTCAAATACCAGTGCTGTTTTGAGCTCGTGCACGATTTCCCCATAGACATCAATGAGGAGAGCCGGCTAAAAAAAAGCCTAACACCTGCAATAAAGGAGCGTAAAGCTCCGTAACACAGCCCCATTGATTCCTATGGGGAAAGAAAATGTATGCTTACACCTAACACCCTTATATAAACCCAGAGTCTAAACACCCCTAATCTGCTGCCCCCAACATCGCCAACACCTGCATTATACTTATTAACCCCTAATCTGCTGCCCCCAACGTCGCCACCACTATACTAAAAAGTTATTAACCCCTAAACCTAACCCTAACCCCCACTAACTTTAATATAATTAAAATAAATCTAAATAAATATTCCTATCATTAACTAAATAATTCCTATTTAAAACTAAATACTTACCTGTAAAATAAACCCTAAGCTAGCTACAATATAACTAATAGTTACATTGTAGC
Organism: Bombina bombina; assembly: GCF_027579735.1. Taxonomy (NCBI): domain Eukaryota; kingdom Metazoa; phylum Chordata; class Amphibia; order Anura; family Bombinatoridae; genus Bombina; species Bombina bombina. Next base: position 1,476,915,449 of record NC_069499.1, on the reverse strand, counting down.
TAGCTTAGGTTTTATTTGTATTTCACAGGCAAGTTTGTATTTATTTAAACTAGGTAGACTAGTTAGTAAATAGTTATTAACTATTTATTAACTACCTAGCTAAAATAAATACAAAGTTACCTGTAAAATAAAACCTAACCTGTCTTACAGTAACACCTAACCTTACACTACAATTAAATAAATACATTAATTAAAATTACAAAAAAATAAACACTAAATTACACAAAATAAAAAAGAAATTATCAAATATTTAAATTAATAACACCTAATCTAATAGCCCTATCAAAATAAAAAAAGACCCCAAAAATAAAAAAAACCCTAGCCTAAACTAAACTGCCAATCGCCCTTAAAAGGGCCTTTTGCAGGGCATTGCCCCAAAGAAATCATCTCTTTTACCTGTAAAAAAATAATACAAACAACCCCCCAACAGTAAAACCCACCTCCCACACAACCAACCAACCCAAATAAAATCCTATCTAAAAATCCTAAGCTCCCCATTGCCCTGAAAAGGGCAATTTGTATGGGCATTGCCCTTGAAAGGGCATTTAGCTCTTTTTCTGCCCAAACCCTAAGCTAAAAATAAAACCCATCCAATAAACCCTTAAAAAAACCTAACACTAACCCCCGAAGATCCACTTACAGTTTTTGAAGACCGGACATCCGTCCTCAAAGAAGCGGCAGAAGTCCTCAGCGAAGCCGGCAGAAGTCTTCACCCAAACGGGCCGAAGTCTTCATCCAAGCCGGCAGAAGTCTTCATCCAGACGGCATCTTCTAACTTCATCCATCCGGCGTGGCTCCATCTTCAACACATCCGGCGCGGAGCATCCTTTTCTGACGACGGCTAACGAAGAATGAAGGTTCCTTTAAGGGACGTTATCCAAGATGGCGTCCCTTGAATTCTGATTGGCTGATAGAATTCTATCAGCCAATCGGAATTTAAGGTTAATCAATCCTATTGGCTGATCCAATCAGCCAATAGGATTGAGCTCGCATTCTATTGGATGTTCAGCCAATCGGAATTCAAGGGACCCATCTTGGATGACGTCCCTTAAAGGAACCTTCATTCTTCGTTAGCTGTCGTCAGAAGAGGATGCTCCGCACCGGATGTCTTGAAGATGGAGCCCCTCCACGCCGGATGGATGAAGATAGAAGATGCCGTCTGGATGAAGACTTCTGCCAGCGTGGATGAAGACTTCCGGTCTTCAAAAACTGTAAGTGGATCTTCGGGGGTTAGTGTTAGTTTTTTTTTAAGGGTTTATTGGGTTGGTTTTATTTTTAGCTTAGGGTTTGGGCAGAAAAAGAGCTAAACACCCTTTTAAGGGCAATGTACCTTCCAAATGCCCTTTTTAGGGCAATGGGGAGCTTAGGTTTTTTTAGATAGGATTTTATTTGGGGGTTTGGTTGTGTGAGTGGTGGGTTTTACTGTTGGGGGGTTGTTTGTATTATTTTTTTAAAGGTAAAAGAGCTGATTTATTTGGGGTAATGCCCCACAAAAGGCCCTTTTAAGGGCTATTGGCAGTTTAGTGTAGGCTAGGTTTATTTTTTTTATTTTGGGGGGGCTTTTTTATTTTAATAGGGCTATTAGATTAGGTGTAATTAGTTTAAATATTTAATAATTTCTTTTTTATTTTGTGTAATTAAGTGTTTGTTTTTTGTAATTTAGTTAATTGTATTTAATTAATGTAATTTATTTAATTGTAGTGTAAGGTTAGGTGTTAGTGTAACTCAGGTTAGGTTTTATTTTACAGGTAAATTTGTATTTATTTTAGCTAGGTAGTTAATAAATAGTTAATAACTATTTAGTAACTAGTCTACCTAGTTAAAATAAATACAAACTTGCCTGTGAAATAAAAATAACACCTACGCTAGCTACAATGTAACTATTAGTTATATTGTAGCTAGCTTAGGTTTTATTTTACAGGTATTTAGTTTTAAATAGGAATTATTTAGGTATTAATTGTAATTTTTATTTAGATTTATTTTAATTATATTAAAGTTAGGCTGAGTTAGGGTTAGGTGTGAATAACTTTAGTATAATGGCTGCGATTTTGGGGACAGCAGATTAGGGGTAAATAATTTTATTTTAGTTTTTACGATGCGGGAGGGCCTCGGTTTAGGGGTTAATAGGTAGTTTATGGGTGTTAGTGTACTTTTTAGCACTTTACTTATGAGTTTTATGGTACAGCTCTGTAACATAAAAGCCATAATTACTGACTTTTTAGTTTACGGTACGGATCTTGACGGTATAGGCTGTACCTCTCACTTTTTGGCCGGAAAGGCAAACTCGTAATACCGGCGCTGTGGAAGTCCCATTGAAAAAGGACTTTTTGAAAGCTGCGGTAGTTACGTTGCGTTACGGCCAAAAAAGTGTGCGGGACAGATATACCTGCAAAACTCGTAATACCAGCGGTAGTGACAAAGAGCCATAACGCTGCTTTTTCACTCATACCGCAAAACTCGTAATCGAGCCGAATAATATTAATAAAGATTTCTAGTAACATTACCATTGTTGTAATTACTCTGTAAGGATTTCTACTTATTTGTGAGGTATTTCCTCTACTTTTCTCTTTAGCTCCATATACCTATACATATATTCAAGTTAAATGATGATATATCAATAAACACAAGATTAAAGGATTTGCTATAGTCTCTCACTAATAACAGCCTGTGAAACCTATACCACAGATATCGATATCCATGTAAATAGTATTGATAATAATGATTTTTTTATATATCCATAGCAACTGTAACTAATCAGAATAGGATTTATATATATTAAGGGTTTCCTCTACCTTCTCTTCAATTCAGTAAACCTTTATATATATTCTATGTAAAGTGAGGTATTCCTAACCTCCTAATGTCCCTCACAGACAAAGAAGTGTAACAAACAACAATAACAAAAATAAAAATAATTAACACTTACAAAATACAAAGATTTAAGGGGACAGGGGACAAAAGTATTAGACAAGGGTGGAGCAGTTGATGTAGTATATCTAGATTTCAGCAAAGCATTTGACACCGTCCCACACAATAAACTAATTCACAAACTGTATCTCCTTGGTCTAGATTCAAAAATTGTGAACTGGGTGGAATGCTGGTTTAAGGACAGAAAACAAAGACCTAGATTTGGAGTTTGGCGTTAGCCGTGAAAACCAGCGTTAGAGGCTCCTAACGCTGGTTTTAGGCTACCGCCGGTATTTGGAGTCACTCAAAATAGGGTCTAACGGGGGGACACCCGGGCGGCGGCCATCTTACTGGTCGTGCTGAGCGTCAGCTCCTCAAGCTTTCTACTCTATTTCTCATTTTGGCAAGGCAGTGCTAGCAATATCCAACTTAAAATGGGGGAGAGACTTGTCTGACGGCGACCTAGTTCAAGAAATAGGGTCTAGGACTTTGACGCGGCATTACAGCCCTCAGTACCGGATTATTCATTTGAGGCCTTCTCCCTATAATTGAAGCCTCTACCCGTCCCCATACCGAGCTGTGCCTTTTGTGCGCAGTCCTTGCTCTAAAGTGCACAAACCAAAAAATTCCTAAGTCACGCACTAGAGCATAATCTGTTCATTGCTGACCTGGACCCTAAGTGACATTCTAGAAATATAGGGGTCTTAGAAGCAGAAGAACCAGTACGAACCTGGCAACACCCTGTTTTCACCATGGATGCAGTTACCAAATGGGAAAATGCTATCTTGCAACTAATAAGCAGCCATTTCATGGATCTGGAGCGGAAACTAGATTCTATAATAGTGGCTCCCTACAACTGCCCCTCTACAGCGGACCCACTTCGAGATCAGATGGAGATTACCTGCAAAAGCCCGGAGCCCTCTGCAGAGGTCCCACATGCCTATAGTAACCCACCGACATGCCTCGCACTGCAACCTCGTGATGAGAAGCCAGAGAGGGACCGTGAGGTTATCGTGGCAATTGAGAGCCCTGAAACCGGGCTATTGAGAGATCGATGCTACGGGAAGGGGGTATGGAGGCAGAGGCCCTTGGGATTCCTGGCTACGCTGCTGCCAGAGGTTCCGGCTGAAGGCGCCTCCGGGGTGAGATCAGCTTGCTTCTCAAGAAGCCAGATTCAGATAAAGCGGATCCGGAGCCCAAAATTCTCAAAGAGGTCTACCGCATCCCCCACCAACGGAAGCCCACTTCTGTTTCCCTACACACGCAGAAGGCTATGAGAGGCACACATAATGGATTGGAAGCTCTCCATGACTTGCTAGTCAGTAAAGGTACTATGCTTGGGAAGAGAGAGGGTCTGTTTGGGCCCATTCCAGGCATCGCTCTAGACTGTTTCCCTATGGGAGTGTATGTACTCAAGGGATCGGCTAGATTCATCTTTTCAGGACTGTTTAGGCCTCGGCTTATTCAGAAAAGTTATTAATTAATGTTTAACCCTGTGTGGAGGTGCCCTGCGTTAATATACATATAGTCACAGGGCAAAGTTTGTTATTGTTATTTTAACTCTGTAGCCATTTATTTGTTTACTGGTTTTCTGGTTCGTATGTTTTTATTTTCTGCTTAAATGCTCCAACCTTGTCTCACATGTATATGGCTCACAAGTTTTGGTAGTTTTGCTGGAAACTGCAAATGCCCACTGCTAGTTTCATACCTGGAAATTAGTGTAATGTATTATTTATATCCCGTGTATCTTTATGTCACTAAGCTCTTGAGAAAGGAGGGGGTTTAAGGGTTACAGACTTTTACATATTAAGGTTGTCTACCCTAACCTAGTAATATTTTTACCCTGAATATATAATCATACTGTGGCTGCTTATATGCCTTGGCTCCCAATACAATATTTTACCTTACCCCTAGTAAACAATGGGCTCTCCTTTATACTCTAGAAAAAGCCATGAGGATAACTACACACTATGGTTTGAGATATATGTAATGAGGTCCTTAGTGTCAGCTCCATCACAACACTCCTCAGGATCCAGAATTACCCTAGATAGCTAAAGTTTAGGTTGTGGAGCCCTATAAAACTTAACTGCTCCCATATAACACTAGGTAACCCCCAGTTAGCTGCGGAAACTACTAATTATTAATTCTTGCAGGCTCATATATAAATATGGATTAGTTCACCCCTAGGGACGCGAGACTAGCAGATGCTCAGCAATAAAGCTAACTTAATAGTATGAACAATCCCAGATCTTATATTTTTAGCTTATCATAAGACATCCTAATAGGAATGAAGATTTTTATTAGCCTCCTAGAGTGGTAATCACTTTTCTTTCTAATTGAGATTCATGTACATGTACCTATATTCCTCACAACAGAGATACAAAGGGCTATATACATTTCTATCCTTATAGGGACCACCTTCAAATGTTATATATTGGGTCCAGGTTCTTCAACTGCTCATAATACAGGATACCAGTATGGGTCCAAGAGTGATCCTTTCAGTCCCTCCCCCAAACTCTCTCCATGATTGTTGTTTCTTTATTCCTGGTGGTCCAAGAGTGGCCAATACTTATAATTAGGAGAGAGTGCATTTTATACTTTGTCAATAGCTAGAAAGGGGATCTATTACAGTTCATGTTAAAATAAAACAATGAGATTGTTTTTTTAAGGTTTAAAGTGGCCTCTCCTGCTGGGAAAAAGAACTTTTGTACTATGACTATATATATGGATGAGGTCCAAAAGTGGCCTCTTGTGACCGGCAAGAGGGTACATGAACATCAGGCATTTGATGAATACGCCATACCTGTGACTTTTTCTTTTACAAATATATTAATGTATAGTAATTTCATACAATGTGGTATTTGTATTTCAGTAATGGTGTGTCATATTGCTTTACATTTCATATATGCCTTTATTCTCAAATAAAAAACTATTTAAAAAAAAAAAAAAAAAATAGGGTCTAACGCTCACTTTTCATCCGCGACTTTTCCATACCGCAGATCCCCTTACGTCAATTGTGTATCCTATCTTTTCAATGGGATCTTTCTAACTCCGGTATTTCGAGTCGTGTCTGAAGTGAGCGTTAGACATCTAACGACAAAACTCCAGCCGCAGGAAAAAAGTCAGTAGTTAAGAGCTTTCTGGGCTAACGCCGGTTTATATAGCTCTTAACTACTGTACTCTAAAGTACACTAACACCCATAAACTACCTATGTACCCCTAAACCGAGGCCCCCCCACATCGCCGACACTCGAATAATTTTTTTTAACCCCTAATCTGCCGACCGCCACCTACGTTATCCTTATGTACCCCTAATCTGCTGCCCCTAACACCGCCGACCCCTGTATTATATTTATTAACCCCTAACCTGCCCCCCACAACGTCGCCTCCACCTGCCTACACTTATTAACCCCTAATCTGCCGAGCGGACCGCACCGCTACTATAATAAAGTTATTAGCCCCTAATCCGCCTCACTAACCCTATAATAAATAGTATTAACCCCTAATCTGCCCTCCCTAACATCGCCGACACCTAACTTCAATTATTAACCCCTAATCTGCCGACCGGAGCTCACCGCTATTCTAATAAATGTATTAACCCCTAAAGCTAAGTCTAACCCTAACACTAACACCCCCCTAAGTTAAATATAATTTTAATCTAACGAAACTAATTAACTCTTATTAAATAAATTATTCCTATTTAAAGCTAAATACTTACCTGTAAAATAAATCCTAATATAGCTACAATATAAATTATAATTATATTATAGCTATTTTAGGATTTATATTTATTTTAACTTTGTAATTATTTTAACCAGGTACAATAGCTATTAAATAGTTAAGAACTATTTAATAGCTAAAATAGTTAAAATAATTACAAAATTACCTGTAAAATAAATCCTAACCTAAGTTACAATTAAACCTAACACTACACTATCAATAAATTAATTAAATAGAATTCCTACAAATAAATACAATTAAATAAACTAGCTAAAGTACAAAAAATAAAAAAGAACTAAGTTACAAAAAATAAAAAAATATTTACAAACATAAGAAAAATATTACAACAATTTTAAACTAATTACACCTACTCTAAGCCCCCTAATAAAATAACAAAGCCCCCCAAAATAAAAAAATGCCCTACCCTATTCTAAATTAGTAAAGTTCAAAGCTCTTTTACCTTACCAGCCCTGAACAGGGCCCTTTGCGGGGCATTACCCAAGAAATACAGCTCTTTTGCCTGTAAAAAAAAACATACAATACCCAAGCCCCCCAACATTACAACCCACCACCCACATACCCCTAATCTAACCCAAACCCCCCTTAAATAAACCTAACACTAAGTCCCTGAAGATCACCTACCTTGTCTTCACCTCACCGGGTATCACACCGATCCGTCCAGAAGAGCTCCTCCGATGTCCTGATCCAAGCCCAAGCGGGGGGCTGAAGAGGTCCATGATCCGGCTGAAGTCTTCATCCAAGCGGGGCAGAAGAGGTCTTCCATCCGATTGAAGTCTTCATCCAAGCGGCATCCATCCGGAGCGAAGCGGCAGCATCCTGAAGACCTCCACCGCGGAACATCCATCCTGGCCGACGACTGAACGACGAATGACGGTTCCTTTAAATGACGTCATCCAAGATGGCGTCCCTCGAATTCCGATTGGCTGATAGGATTCTATCAGCCAATCGGAATTAAGGTAGGAATATTCTGATTGGCTGATGGAATCCTATCAGCCAATCGGAATTCGAGGGACGCCATCTTGGATGACGTTATTTAAAGGAACCTTCATTCGTCGTTCAGTCGTCGGCCAGGATGGATGTTCCGCGGTGGAGGTCTTCAGGATGCTGCCGCTTCGCTCCGGATCATGGACCTCTTCAGCCCCCCGCTTGGGCTTGGATCAGGACATCGGAGGAGCTCTTCTGGACGGATCGGTGTGATACCCGGTGAGGTGAAGACAAGGTAGGATGATCTTCAGGGGCTTAGTGTTAGGTTTATTTAAGGGGGGTTTGGGTTAGATTAGGGGTATGTGGGTGGTGGGTTGTAATGTTGGGGGGCTTGGGTATTGTATGGTTTTTTTTACAGGCAAAAGAGCTGTATTTCTTGGGGCATGCCCCGCAAAGGGCCCTGTTCAGGGCTAGTAAGGTAAAAGAGCTTTGAACTTTACTAATTTAGAATAGGGTAGGGCATTTTTTTATTTTGGGGGGCTTTGTTATTTTATTAGGGGGCTTAGAGTAGGTGTAATTAGTTTAAAATTGTTGTAATATTTTTCTTATGTTTGTAAATATTTTTTTATTTTTTGTAACTTAGTTCTTTTTTATTTTTTGTACTTTAGCTAGTTTATTTAATTGTATTTATTTGTAGGAGTTGTATTTAATTAATTTATTGATAGTGTAGTGTTAGGTTAATTGTAGGTAATTGTAGGTAGTTTATTTAATTAATTTATTGATAGTGTAGTGTTAGGTTTAATTGTAACTTAGGTTAGGATTTATTTTACAGGTAATTTTGTAATTATTTTAACTATTTTAGCTATTAAATAGTTCTTAACTATTCAATAGCTATTGTACCTGGTTAAAATAAATACAAAGTTACCTGTAAAATAAATATAAATCCTAAAATAGCTATAATATAATTATAATTTATATTGTAGCTATATTAGGATTTATTTTACAGGTAAGTATTTAGCTTTAAATAGGATTAATTTATTTAATAAGAGTTAATTAATTTCGTTAGATTTAAATTATATTTAACTTAGGGGGGTGTTAGGGTTAGACTTAGCTTTAGGGGTTAATACATTTATTAGAATAGCGGTGAGCTCCAGTCGGCAGATTAGGGGTTAATGTTTGAAGTTAGGTGTTGGCGATGTTAGGGAGGGCAGATTAGGGGTTAATACTATTTATTATAGGGTTAGTGAGGCGGATTAGGGGTTAATAACTTTATTATAATAGCGGTGCGGTCCGGTCGGCAGATTAGGGGTTAATAAGTGTAGGCAGGTGGAGGCGACGTTGTGGGGGGCAGATTAGGGGTTAATAAATATAATATAGGGGTCGGCGATGTTAGGGCAGCAGATTAGGGGTACATAAGGATAATGTAAGTAGCGGCGGTTTACGGAGCGGCAGATTAGGGGTTAATAATAATATGCAGGGGTCAGCGATAGCGGGGGCGGCAGATTAGGGGTTAATAAGTGTAAGGTTAGGGGTGTTTAGACTCGGGGTACATGTTAAAGTGTTAGGTGCAGACGTAGGAAGTGTTTCCCCATAGGAAACAATGGGGCTGCGTTAGGAGCTGAACGCGGCTTTTTTGCAGGTGTTAGGTTTTTTTTCAGCTCAAACAGCTCCATTGTTTCCTATGGGAGAATCGTGCACGAGAACGTTTTTGAGGCTGGCCGCTTGCGTAAGCAACTCTGGTATCGAGAGTTGAAGCTGCGTTAAAAATGCTCTACGCTCCTTTTTTGGAGCCTAACGCAGCCTTTATGTGGACTCTCAATACCAGAGTTATTTTTATGGTGCGGCCAGAAAAAAGCCGGCGTTAGATTTTCGGGTCGTTACCGACAAAACTCCAAATCTAGATGAAAGTGTCTTAGTAAATGGAGTTCATTCAGCAGAGGGGGCTGTTACTAGTGGTGTTTTTCAGGGGTCAGTTCTGGGGCCTGTTTTGTTTAACATATTTATCTGTGATATCAGCAAAGGGCTACAGGGGAAAGTATGTCTGTTTGCACAGCAAAGTTTAAAATAATGCATCTAGGGAAGAAAAATCCAAATGTTAATTACAGACTCAATGACACTTTACTGACTGTTACAGATGAGGAACAGGACTTGGGAATTATTATTTCAGATGATTTAAAACTTAGCAAATAATGTAGTAATGCAGCGAGTAAGGCTAGCAGAATGCTTGGATGTATTGGTAGAGGTATTTGCAGCAGAAATAGTAAGGTTCTTATGCCCCTTTATAGATCATTAGTTAGGTACATGGTACATGGTCTAAAAAATAAAACTTACCAGGATAGGCTCAATGACCTAAATATGTATAGCTTAGAGGAGAGAAGGGAAAGAGGTGATATGATAGCAACTTTCAAGTACGTTAAAGGGCTTAGTAAAACTGAGGCTGTGGGTATTTTACATAAAATGGAAAATTCAAGAACAAGGGGTCATGGGCTCAAGCTAAAGGGTAGTAGATTCAGGAATAATTTGAGGAAGCACTAATTTACCGAAAGAGTGATTGATTTATGGAATAAACTTCCTCAAGAGGTAGTAGCAACAAACACTGTGGGGGACTTTAAAAATGCATGGGACAAGCATAAGGCTATCCTACAAACTAGATAAGTTTATACTGTTAGGTAAGGTCGGGCAGACTTGCTGGGCCTATGGCTCTTATCTGCAGTCAATATCTATGTTTCTATGAATTCTGGAATGGAGTTTGAATATTGTTAGCATATATCTTAATAAGGCTTATCCATTTTCTGCAGAATGTATTAATATTTTTTTGGAGGAGATAGTTCTATCAAACTGTTCTTTTACTGCTTGTTTTTCTAATAGATTGAAAAGTTTATTAATAGACGGTTCTTTTCTATTTTTCCACTTTTTTAATATTAAATATCAACCTCATAAAATTACGACATTGAAAAAGTAAATATCCAGTCTGTTTCTTTTATTATACAGAAGAAAGATATGCCATTTTTTAAGCCTAATTTTAGTTTGGAGAACTTTACTTAACCCCTTAATGACCACAGCACTTTTCCCTTTTCTGTCCGTTTGGGACCAAGGCTATTTTTACATTTTTGCAGTGTTTGTGTTTAGCTGTAATTTTTCTCTTATTCATTTACTGTACCCATACATATTATATACCGTTTTTCTCGCCATTAAATGGACTTTCTAAAGATACCATTATTTTCATCATATCTTATAATTTACTATAAAACAAATTATAAAATATGAGGAAAAAATTGAAAAAAAAACACACTTTTTCTAACTTTGACCCCCAAAATCTGTAACACATCTACAACCACCAAAAACACCCATGCTAAATAGTTTTAAAATTTTGTCCTGAGTTTAGAAATACCCAATGTTTACATGTTCTTTGCTTTTTTTGCAAGTTATAGGGCAATAAATACAAGTAGCAAAATATATTTTTTTAGAAGACATCTCAAAGTATTGATCTAGGCCCATTTTGGTATATTGCATGCCACCATTTCACTGCCAAATGCGATCAAATGAAAAAAAAATATTCACTTTTTCACAAACTTTATGTTTCTCACTGAAATTATTTACAAACTTGTGCAATTATGGCATAAATGGTTGTAAATGCTTCTCTGGGATCACCTTTGTTCAGAAATAGCAGATATATATGGCTTTGGCGTTGCTTTTTGGTAATCAGAAGGCCGCTAAATGCCGCTGCGCACCACAAGTGTATTATGCCCAGCAGTGAAGGGGTTAATTAGGGAGCATGTAGGGAGCTTGTAGGGTTAATTTTAGCTTTAGTGTAGTAGACAACCCCAAGTATTGATCTAGGCCCATTTTGGTATATTTCATACCACCATTTCACCGCCAAATGCGATCAAATTAAAAAAAACTTTAAATTTTTCACAATTTTAGGTTTCTCACTGAAATTATTTACAAACAGCTTGTGGAATTATGGCACAAATGGTTGTAAATGCTTCTTTGGGATCCCCTTTGTTCAGAAATAGCAGACATATATGGCTTTGGCGTTGCTTTTTGGTAATCAGAAGGCCGCTAAATGCCGCTGCGCACCACAAGTGTATTATGCCCAGCAGTGAAGGGGTTAATTAGGGAGCTTGTAGGGAGCTTGTAGGGTTAATTTTATCTTTAGTGTAGTGTAATGCAGTAGACAACCCAAAGTATTGATCTAGGCCCATTTTGGTATATTTCATGCCACTATTTCACCGCCAAATGTGATCAAATAAAAAAATTGTTCACTTTTTCACAAACTTTAGATTTCTCACTAATATTATTCACAAAAAGCTTTTGCAATTATGGCACAAATGGTTTTAAATGCTTCTGTGGGATCCCCTTTGTTCAGAAATAGCAGACATATATGGCTTTGGCGTTGCTTTTTGGTAATTAGAAGGCCGCTAAATGCCGCTGCGCATCACACGTGTATTATGTCTAGCAGTGAAGGGGTTAATTAGGAAGCTTGTAGGGAGCTTGAGGGTTAATTTTAGCTTTAGTGTAGAGATCAGCCTCCCACCTGACACATCAGACCCCCTGATCCCTGCCAAACAGCTCTCTTCCCTCCCCCACCCCACAAATGTCCCCACCATCTTAAGTACTGGCAGAAAGTCTGCCAGTACTAAAATAAAAGGTAGATATTTTTTTTTAAAGCATATTTACATATGCTGCTGTCAAGGATCATCCCCCCCAAACAGCTCTCTAACCCTCCCCGTCTACCTTATTTGGAGCCATCTTAGGTACTGGCAGCTGTCTGCCAGCACCCAGTTTACAAAAAAATGAGGTTTTTTATTTTTACTTTTTTTTCTGTAGTGTAACCCCTCCCCCAAAGTCTAACCCCCCCCCCCACCCTTCCCAGATCTGTTTTTATTGCACTTCCCTCCCCCCTCTCTCCCACTTTTGCCAAACATTTTCTGTAGTGTAGAGGTTCCCACCCGCTCCCTCCTCGTGCACGTGCCTGCCCGCCTCCCCCGTGCTCGTCCCCCTCTTACTGATCCAAGCCATCGATGGCCGCCCACCCACCAACGATAGCGGCCATCGATGTCCGGTGCAGAGAGGGCCACAGAGTGGCTCTATCTGCATCGGAGGGGTAAGAAATGTTATTGCTTCACTAGTGTCTCTGACTACAGGGGTTAGTGTTTCTGTTTTACCCATTGGTGTTTGTGAGTGTGTGTGTATGTATGTATGTGACTGTGTGTGTATTTATGCATGTATGTGTGTGTGTGTGTATGTTTGTGGAACCAGCAAATTACAGACCTTGTTACTACAGCATGGGGGGGCGGAGGGTAAACAGTGTCAGTCTATACAGTACCACTATATACAGTACGGGGGGGGCTGGACCATGTCACAGACTACTGTGGTCACTTTATTAAGTACTGGGGCGGGTAGGGTCAGCCATCTCACCGGCAGATTACAGACTGTGTCACTGACTCACTATATACAGTACTGGTGGGTTAAACAGTGTCACTATATACAGTAATAGGGGGTCAGACTATCTCACAGACTGTGGGCACAGGGTACCTCCTTTTGCAGACATGTAATCTGATTCACATTTTTTTTTCTGTGTTAAATGTAAAAAAAAAAAGATATGTATCAAATTCATTTTTTGGGGGGGGGGGTGGGGGGGCGGACCTTCTTAGATTCCTGCACCTGGGCCATGTGGTTTCTAGTTATGCCTCTGATGCTTTAATGATATAATAGAGGGTAGTCTTAATTTCAGAATAAATATATATTTTTTAGGGCAGTGGATTAAACCCCGAAGAGAAAAAAGATAAAACCTTTTCTCCTAAACTTCCAGGAAAGCTATATAATTTCCATCCCTCAGCCAATCCATTGCAACCTTTCCTAAACATATAATATTGTATATATACAGTGATGGGAAGGCAAGACCACCAACATTTTTTAATTGCATTAATTTATCAAGGGCAAGTTGTCATCTACCTGTCCCCCAGAGAAAAAAATCTAAAGGAACTGTCTAATTGTTTGATTTCTTTCTTCGCCATAATTATATGGATGTTCTGCATTAAATATAAAAGATTTGGTAGTAGAATAATTTTAATTAGATTATTTAAAAGCCGTAGTTGAAACCAATTATTCAAGACCTGATACATTTTTGCAAAGATTGGTGTATAGTTAATTCTACACCATTGTTTAGGGCCAATACTAATGTTTAAACCTAAATATGAAATCTTTTCCTGCACTTCTTTAAAAGGGGTCAGTAACTTATTATTTAAAAGTTTAATGATCCATAATATCTCAGATTTAGATGCACTGGCTTAATATCCTGAAAAGGAGCCAAACTCTCGGGCTACTTGAAGTATAAATGGGATTCATTTTTTAGAATCTTTTACAAAAAGTAGTAAGTCATCAGCATATAATAACAGTTTAATTTTTCTACCTCCTAGAGCACTGGTTTTCAAACCTGTCCTTAGTCCTCCCTAACAGGCCACATTTTGTGGATATCTGAACTTGAGCACAGGTGAAATAATCAACCAGTGTCCTAGAGGAATACGTTGTAATCAATGTCTAAGAAAAATAGCCAGAGGTTCAATAGCTAGATTAAACAGCAAAGCGGAGGTAGGGGATCCATGTCACGTGCCTCTATCAAGTTGAAATCTATTAGACATGAGGCCATTAACTTATATATAGGAAGGTGCTTTTGTATAGATTGATTTAATAAAGTTTAAAAAATTGTTTCTTAAAAGCAAAATGGATCAAGAGTGGTGAATAAGTGATCCCAAGTAATTGAGTCAAATGCTTTCTGAGCATCAATTGAAAGTATAGCTAGATCTTGATTTGCTTTAGTTATTTTGCTTGCTATTAGTGCTTGCTATTAGAGTTCCAAAAAAAGAGTCCAACAGAAGGAATACCTTACGAATATTGGCAGATGGATTCCTATTAGTCATAAAGCCTACTTGATCCGGACGAATTAGAGGGCAAAATATCCTCTTTGTAAGGGGAATCTCTTGAACAACTAGTTAAAGCACCAACATGTAAAGGAACTATATTAGATTTAGTACTTACAAACATTAATATAGTATCTGAAGTGTCTTAGAACGTATGCTCTAGTGATCATCAGTCTGTATGGTTTAATATTCAGGCAAATGTACCGTGCAACAATAGTAAAACAAATGCTTCAGACTTTAGAACGGCTGATTTTTCTTACATGAGCAAACTGTCTAAACGGTTACTTTTATTCAGTATTTTCAACAGATTGTAAAGATAGTGAAATTTTATTAAGGGATGTTAGTTTAAATAATGAGTAGTACTTTTCTTTTTAAGGAGGAAGAGGTAAAAAATAAAAGTACATAAGTCTGCGAGTCCAGATAATATTCATCCAAGATACTACATTAGCTGTTTTATTTAATCAGTCACTGTTAACAGGAGTTGTTCCAAAAGACTGGAAAATTGCAAGTGTAGTCCCTCTTCATAAAAAAGGGTAGTAAGGAAGATTCTGATAACTATAGGCCAGTCAGTTTGAACTCAATTGCAGGAAAATTAATGGAAACTCTTTTAAAAAACAAAATTTATGCTTACCTGATAAATTCATTTCTCCTGTAGTGTGGTCAGTCCACGGGTCATCATTACTTCTGGGATATTATCTCCTCCCCTACAGGAAGTGCAAGAGGATTCACCCAGCAGAGCTGCTATATAGCTCCTCCCCCCTACGTCACCTCCAGTCATTCGACCAAAGGACCAACGAGAAAGGAGAAGCCGAAGGGTGTAGTGGTGACTGGAGTATAATCCAAAAAATTTTTTAGCCTGCCATAAAAAACAGGGCGGGCCGTGGACTGACCACACTACAGGAGAAATGAATTTATCAGGTAAGCATAAATTTTGTTTTCTCCTGTTAAGTGTGGTCAGTCCACGGGTCATCATTACTTCTGGGATACCAATACCAAAGCAAAAGTACACGGATGACGGGAGGGACAGGCAGGCTCTTTATACGGAGGGAACCACTGCCTGAAGAACCTTTCTCCCAAAAACAGCCTCCGAAGAAGCAAAAGTGTCAAATTTGTAAAATTTGGAAAAAGTATGAAGAGAAGACCAAGTTGCAGCCTTGCAAATCTGTTCAACAGAAGCCTCATTCTTAAAGGCCCAAGTGGAAGCCACAGCTCTAGTAGAATGAGCTGTAATTCTTTCAGGAGGCTGCTGTCCAGCAGTCTCATAGGCTAATCGTATTATGCTACGAAGCCAAAAAGAGAGAGAGGTAGCCGAAGCTTTTTGACCTCTCCTCTGACCAGAATAAACGACAAACAGGGAAGACGTTTGACGAAAATCCTTAGTTGCCTGTAGATAAAATTTCAGGGCACGGACTACATCTAGATTGTGTAGCAGACGTTCCTTCTTCGAGGAAGGATTAGGACACAAAGATGGAACAACAATCTCTTGATTGATATTCCTGTTAGTGACCACCTTAGGTAGGAACCCAGGTTTAGTACGCAGAACTACCTTGTCTGAATGAAAAATCAGATAAGGAGAATCACAATGTAAGGCAGATAACTCAGAAACTCTTCGAGCCGAGGAAATAGCCATTAAAAACAGAACTTTCCAAGATAACAACTTGATATCAATGGAATGAAGGGGTTCAAACGGAACACCCTGTAAAACATTAAGAACTAAGTTCAAACTCCATGGCGGAGCAACAGTTTTAAACACAAGCTTGATCCTAGCTAAAGCCTGACAAAAAGCTTGAACGTCCGGAACTTCTGACAGACGTTTGTGTAAAAGAATGGACAGAGCTGAAATCTGTCCCTTTAAAGAACTAGCAGATAACCCCTTTTCTAAACCTTCTTGTAGAAAAGACAATATCCTTGGAATCCTAACCTTACTCCATGAGTAACTCTTGGATTCGCACCAATATAAGTATTTACGCCATATTTTATGGTAAATCCTTCTGGTAACAGGCTTCCTAGCCTGTATTAAGGTATCAATAACTGGCTCAGAAAAACCACGTTTTGATAAAATCAAGCGTTCAATTTCCAAGCAGTCAGCTTCAGAGAAGTTAGATTTTGATGTTTGAATGGACCCTGGATCAGAAGGTCCTGTTTCAGAGGTAGAGACCAAGGCGGACAGGATGACATGTCCACTAGATCTGCATACCAAGTCCTGCGTGGCCATGCAGGTGCTATTAGAATCACTGATGCTCTCTCCTGTTTGATTCTGGCAATCAATCGAGGAAGCATCGGGAAGGGTGGAAACACATAAGCCTTCCCGAAGGTCCAAGGTGCTGTCAAAGCATCTATCAGAACCGCTCCCGGATCCCTGGATCTGGACCCGTAGCGAGGAAGCTTGGCGTTCTGACGAGACGCCATGAGATCTATCTCTGGTTTGCCCCAACGTCGAAGTATCTGGGCAAAGACCTCCGGATGAAGTTCCCACTCCCCCGGATGAAAAGTCTGACGACTTAAGAAATCCGCCTCCCAGTTCTCCACTCCCGGGATGTGGATTGCAGACAGGTGGCAAGAGTGAGACTCTGCCCAGCGAATTATCTTTGATACTTCCATCATTGCTAGGGAGCTTCTTGTCCCTCCCTGATGGTTGATGTAAGCTACAGTCCTGATGTTGTCCGACTGAAACCTGATGAACCCCCGAGTTGTTAACTGGGGCCAAGCCAGAAGGGCATTGAGAACTGCTCTCAATTCCAGAATGTTTATTGGAAGGAGACTCTCCTCCTGATTCCATAGTCCCTGAGTCTTCAGAGAGTTCCAGACAGCACCCCAACCTAGAAGGCTGGCGTCTGTTGTTACAATTGTCCAGTCTGGCCTGCTGAATGGCATTCCCCTGGACAGGTGTGGCCGATAAAGCCACCATAGAAGAGAATTTCTGGTCTCTTGATTCAGATTCAGAGTGGGGGACAAATCTGAGTAATCCCCATTCCACTGACTTAGCATGCACAATTGCAGCGGTCTGAGATGTAGGCGTGCAAAAGGTACTATGTCCATTGCCGCTACCATTAAGCCGATCACCTCCATGCATTGAGCTACTGACGGGTGTTGAATGGAATGAAGGACCCGGCATGCATTTTGAAGCTTTGTTAACCTGTCTTCTGTCAGGTAAATCTTCATTTCTACAGAATCTATCAGAGTCCCCAAGAAGGGAACTCTTGTGAGTGGAAAGAGAGAACTCTTCTTTTCGTTCACCTTCCATCCATGCGACCTTAGAAATGCCAGTACTAACTCTGTATGAGACTTGGCAGTTTGAAAGCTTGAAGCTTGTATCAGAATGTCGTCTAGGTACGGAGCTACCGAAATTCCTCGCGGTCTTAGTACCGCCAGAAGAGTACCCAGAACCTTTGTGAAGATTCTTGGAGCTGTAGCCAATCCGAATGGAAGAGCTACAAACTGGTAATGCCTGTCTAGAAAGGCAAACCTTAGATACCGGTAATGATTTCTGTGAATCGGTATGTGAAGGTAAGCATCCTTTAAATCCACTGTGGTCATGTACTGACCCTCTTGGATCATGGGCAAAATTGTTCGAATCGTTTCCATCTTGAACGATGGAACTCTTAGGAATTTGTTTAGGATCTTTAAATCCAAGATTGGCCTGAAAGTTCCCTCTTTTTTGGGAACTACAAACAGATTTGAGTAAAACCCTTGTCCTTGTTCCGACCGCGGAACTGGATGGATCACTCCCATTAATAAAAGATCTTGTACGCAGCGTAGGAACGCTTCTTTCTTTATTTGGTTTGTTGACAACCTTGACAGATGAAATCTCCCTCTTGGGGGAGAGGATTTGAAGTCCAGAAGGTATCCCTGAGATATGATCTCTAACGCCCAGGGATCCTGAACATCTCTTGCCCAAGCCTGGGCGAAGAGAGAAAGTCTGCCCCCCACTAGATCCGGTCCCGGATCGGGGGCCCTCGATTCATGCTGTCTTAGGGGCAGCAGCAGGTTTCCTGGCCTGCTTGCCCTTGTTCCAGGACTGGTTAGGTTTCCAGCCTTGTCTGTAGCGAGCAACAGCTCCTTCCTGTTTTGGTGCAGAGGAAGTTGATGCTGTTCCTGCTTTAAAATTACGAAAGGAACGAAAATTAGACTGTCTAGCCCTAGGTTTGGCTTTGTCCTGAGGCAGGGCATGGCCTTTACCTCCTGTAATGTCAGCGATAATCTCCTTCAAACCGGGCCCGAATAAGGTCTGCCCTTTGAAAGGTATATTAAGCAATTTAGATTTAGAAGTAACATCAGCTGACCAGGATTTTAGCCACAGCGCTCTGCGTGCCTGAATGGCAAATCCGGAATTCTTAGCCGTAAGTTTAGTTAAATGTACTACGGCATCTGAAATAAATGAGTTAGCTAACTTAAGGGTTCTAAGTTTGAGTGTAATCTCATCTAGTGTAGATGATTCAAGTGTCTCTTCCAGAGACTCAAACCAAAATGCTGCTGCAGCCGTGACAGGCGCAATACATGCAAGAGGTTGCAATATAAAACCTTGTTGAACAAACATTTTCTTAAGGTAACCCTCTAATTTTTTATCCATTGGATCTGAAAAGGCACAGCTATCCTCCACCGGGATAGTGGTACGCTTAGCTAAAGTAGAAACTGCTCCCTCCACCTTAGGGACCGTTTGCCATAAGTCCCGTGTGGTGGCGTCTATTGGAAACATTTTTCTAAATATCGGAGGAGGTGAGAACGGCACACCGGGCCTATCCCACTCCTTAGTAACAATTTCAGTAAGTCTCTTAGGTATAGGAAAAACATCAGTACTCGCCGGTACCGCAAAATATTTATCCAACCTACACATTTTCTCTGGTATTGCAACTGTGTTACAATCATTCAGAGCCGCTAACACCTCCCCTAGTAATACACGGAGGTTTTCCAGCTTAAATTTAAAATTTGAAATATCTGAATCCAGTCTGTTTGGATCAGAACCGTCACCCACAGAATGAAGTTCTCCGTCCTCATGTTCTGCCGCCTGTGACGCAGTGTCTGACATGGCCCTAATATTATCAGCGTACTCTGTTCTCACCCCAGAGTGATCACGCTTGCCTCTAAGTTCTGGTAATTTAGCCAAAACTTCAGTCATAACAGTAGCCATATCCTGTAATGTGATTTGAAATGGCCGCCCAGATGTACTCGGCGCTACAATATCACGCACCTCCCGAGCGGGAGATGCAGGTACTGACACGTGAGGCGAGTTAGTCGGCATAACTCTCCCCTCGTTGTCTGGTGAAATATGTTCAATTTGTACAGATTGACTTTTATTTAAAGTAGCATCAATACAGTTAGTACATAAATTTCTATTGGGCTCCACTTTGGCATTAGCACATATAGCACATGTATCTTCCTCTGAATCAGACATGTTTAACACACTAGCAATTAACTAGCAACTTGGAAATGCTTTTTCAAGTAATTTACAATAATATGAAAACGAACTGTGCCTATAAGAAGCACAGAAAAAATTATGACAGTTGAAAATAATTAAGTTATAGCATCAAATCTTTGTAAGAAATATACAATTTTAGCAAAGGATTGTTCCCATTAGCAAAGGATAACTAACCCTGGCAGCAGAAAAAATACACAAATAAACGTTTTTTATCACAGTCAACTACAATCTTCACAGCTCTGCTGTGATGATTACCTCCCTCAAAAAAGGCTTTGGAGATCCCTGAGTTCTGTAGAGATGAACCGGATCATGCAGGAAGAAAATGAACCTCTGACTGAGTTTTTTGATGCGTAGTAAAAGCGCCAAAAATGGCCCCTCCCCCTCACACATAACAGTGAGAGAGATCAGTGAACTGCTTTAATTTAAACAAAACTATTGCCAAGTGGAAAAAATAGTGCCCAAAACATTTTTTCACCCAGTACCTCAGAGAAATAAACGTTTTTACATGCCAGCAAAAAAACGTTTAACCTCAATAAATTAATTGTTATTTAAAACCTATTGCAAGTCCCTGCAAATTAGGTTAAGTCTATGCATACAGTATAAATCCAGTGAAGTACCATTCCCCAGAATACTGAAGTGTAAAATATACATACATGACAGCCTGATACCAGCTACATCTACTGCATTTAAGGCTGAGTTTACATTATAACGGTATGGCAGGATTTTCTCATCAATTCCATGTCAGAAAATAACAAACTGCTACATACCTCTTTGCAGATTAATCTGCCCGCTGTCCCCTGATCTGAAGTTTACCTCTCCTCAGATGGCCGAGAAACAGCAATATGATCTTAACTACTCCGGCTAAAATCATAGAAAAAACTCAGGTAGATTCTTCTTCAAATTCTACCAGAGAATGAATAACACACTCCGGTGCTATTATAAAATAACAAACTTTTGATTGAAGGTAATAAACTAATTAAATCACCACAGTCCTCTCACACATCCTATCTATTCGTTGGGTGCAAGAGAATGGCTGGGGGTGACGTAGGGGGGAGGAGCTATATAGCAGCTCTGCTGGGTGAATCCTCTTGCACTTCCTGTAGGGGAGGAGATAATATCCCAGAAGTAATGATGACCCGTGGACTGACCACACTTAACAGGAGAAACATAAATTATGCTTACCTGATAATTTCATTTCTATCTGTATGGGAAGAGTCCACAGCTGCATGCCTTACTTGTGGGAAATACTGAACCTGGCCACCAGGAAGAGGCAAAGACACCCCAGCCAGAGTCTTAAATACCTCCCCCACTTCCTCATAACCCCAGTCATTCTGCAGAGGAAACAAGGAACAGTAGGAGAAATATCAGGGTGAAAAAGGTGCCAGTAGAAAAAAATTCAAATTTAGGGCCGCCCATCGGATTACACGGGCGGGAGCTGTGGACTCTTCCCATACAGATGGAAATGAAATTATCACGTAAGCATAATTTATGTTTTCCATCTTAATATGGGAAGAGTCCACAGCTGCATTCCTTACTTGTGGGAAACATATACCCAAGCTCCAGAGTACACCGAATGCTAACGGAAGGGAAAAAAAGAGAGGCGGACCCTAATCTGAGGGCACCACAGCCTGCAAAACCTTTGGCCCAAAGGCTGCTTCAGCAGAAGCAAAAATATCAAACTTGTAAGATTTTCAAAAAGTATGCAAGGAGAACCAGGTAGCCGCCTTCCAAATCTGATCCATAGAGGCCATATTTTTGAAGGCCCAAGCGGAAACCACTGCTCTCGTAGAATGAGCCGTAATCCTCAGAAGAGGCTTATGTCCCGCCATTTCTATGCTAAATGGATGACACTCCTCAGCCAAAAAGATAAGGAAGTCGAGGAGGCCCTCTGACTCCTACGCTTCCCAGAAAAGAGAACAAACAGAGAAAGAAGTTTGTCTAAATTCCTTTGTGGCCCAAAGATAGAACTTCAAGGCACAAACCACATCCAGAAATTTGTTGTAAATGTTCCTTCGACGAAGTAGGATTAGGACATAAGAAACTGACACAACCTTAGGAATGAAACCTAACTTGGTTTGTAGAAAAGCCTTATTGGCATGAAAAGCCATATAAGGAGGGACGCATTGCAAGGCAGAAATCACAGATACTCTGCGAGCAGAAGCAATAGCCAGTAGAAAAGGAACCTTCCAAGACAACAATTTAATGTCTACTTCATACATAGGCTCCAACGGAACCCATTGCAAAACCTTAAGGACAAGATTTAAACTCCAAGGAGGAGCCTTAGATCTAAACACAGGTCTGATTCCAGCAGAGTCTTAACAAATGACTGCACATCTGGAAGCTCTGCAAACCTCTTGTGCAGTAACACAGACAGGGCCGAAAACTGTCCCTTCAGTGGACTTGCAGAAAAGCCCTTCTCCAGTTCATCCTGGAGAACAGAAGTAGGTATGATAGATGCGATAAAAGCAACCAGCTTATGATCTTGAATGAGAGTAAAAATAACTGTCTCAGAAAACCCTTACTTTGCTAGGACTAAGCGTTCAATCTCCACGCAGTCAGCCTCAGAGAATCTAGACATTGATGAACAAAGAGACCTTGGTCAGTAGATCCCTGAGACAAGGTAACTTCCACGGAGGAGATGATGACATCCCCACTAGATCCGCAAACCATATCCTTCGCGGCAAAGACGGAGCAGTCAGTATCACTGACGCCTGCGAGCCACTACACTAAGGAAGAAGTGGTAACGGTCGAAAAGGATAGACTGAACCTCCAAGGCCTCGCTAATGCATCCGTTAGCTCCGCCTGAGGATAGCTGTACCTCGACCCCTATCTGGGAAGCTTGGTATTGAGACGTTATAAGATCTTCCACTTACAAATCTCTGCAAACACTAGGGATAGAGAGACTATTCTCCCGGATGAAGGATTGTCTGCTGAGGAAATCCGATTCCCAGTTGCCCACACCCGGAATGTGGATGGCTGACAGCGAACAAATGCGGGTCTCCCACACACCAGAATCAGAGATCCTTCCCTCAAAACTAGGGAGCCTCTCCTTTCCCCCTGATAGTTGATGTAAGCCACCGAGGATATATTGTTTGATTGGAATTTGGTTAACTGGGACGAACCCAGCAGAGGCCAAGCCTTCAGAGCATTCTATATTGCCCGAAGATCCAAAATGAGATTAGGAGGGAGCTTTACCTCCTTAACCAGAGGCCCTGTGCCGTCCTGGCACCCCATCCTGACAGACTAGCAACCGTAGTCACAATCACCCAGGATGGTCTTGAGACGGATGTCCCTCAGGACAAGTGATCCGGACAAAACCACCAAGAGAGTGATTCTCCCGATTGGTTGTCCAGAGAAATCTGTTGAGACAGATCCGAAAGATCACCGTTCCACTCGTTCAGCATGCGCAGTTGCAACAGTCTGAGGTGCTGGTCCAGGAATGCAAACCTTAGGAAATGGAAGTGGTCCTTGAGGATTTGTACGAGAAGGGAGCATCCTTCAGATCTATCGTGGTCATGAACTACCCCTCTCAAACGAGGGGAAGAATGGAACTTATTGTCTCCATCTTAAAAGAGGGGACATTTAAAAACCTGCTCAAGCACTTTAGGTCCAGAATCGGACGGAAAGTTCCCTCCTTCTTAGGGACCACGAAAAGGTTTGAATAGCATCCCAAACCTCTCACTGAGATAGGCACCGGGACAATAACTCCTAGAGGACAGATCCCAAACACACCCCAGAAAGGCTTCCCTCCTTTCTGGTCAGGAAGACAGGAGGAAACTGCCTTTGGATGGCTGAGACTTAAAACCTATCTGGTAACCCTGAGCTATGACCTCCAGGACCAATGGATGCTAAACGTAGCTGAACCAAGCGACTGAAAGAGCGACATACTACCCCCTACACAATCCAGAATAGGATCGGGGACAGCCCATCAATGCCGACGTAGACTCGGCGGGCTCCTTGCTCTGCTTGGATTTATGCCAGGACTGAGCCGGCTTCCAAGAGCTCTTGGTTTGCTCTGGCTTAGCGGAGGATTGCTGACATGGGCTTTATCAGAACGAAAAGAAAGAAAATCGTCCCTTAGATTAGTTCATATACTCTTGCAGTAGGAGGGCACCCTTGCCCCCTGTGAACGTGGAGATAATTGAGTCCAGGCCTGGACCAGACAAAATCATTCCCTTAAAGGGAGGGAAGAAGTCTAGACTTAGAAGTTATATTCACAGACCATGACTTCAGCCAAAGCTCGACGGGCCTGAACAGAAAAAGCTGTATCGATAGCATTCAAGTGAATAAACTACCTAATAGCAGCACAGATAAAAGAATTAACAACCCTCAAGGTCGTAAAATCTTTTCTGAGTAACGTCGAGGGGATCCTCCACCCCGATCAAATGCTATAAGGAGTCACACCAGAAGGTAGTTTCTCCAGTAACCGCGGCAACAGCTGCCGCCGGTTGAAACAAATATCCTGTATGTTGAAACATCTTTCTCAACAGAGTTTCCATCTTTTATCTATGGGCTCTTCAAACAAAGAACTATCCTCAAGCGGGATAGTAGTACGTTTAGCAAGGGTGAAGATAACGCCATCCCATTTAGGGACGGAACCTCACAACGCAATTGAGAGTCCAGGACCGGGGACAATTTGTTAAAGGGAGAAGAGGGGGGAAAAGGAATCCAATCCTGTCCCATTCATTCTTAATAATGTTCGCAATCTAACAGGGGCAGGGAAGGATAAGGTACCACCCTGTCCTCAAACTCTACCCAATTTAGGAATTAAAGGTTATTCAGGCAAATTGGTCTCTGGAACCTCTGAATTCGCCAAAAACTTACTGTAGAAGAAAGCGCAAATTCCTAAATTAAAGTCTGGTTGCTCTGCAGTCGGAGAATGTTCATACTCTGCAGTCTAAGAAAGAACTTCATCCTCGTATAACCCTCAGTTAAATCCAATAAATGATCTGATGTACTCTGGGAAGGAGTGCAATATGTAACTTTTCGCTTGCGCTTAGCAGGGCGAGGTAAAGCATTAAAGGCCTCAGACACCGCCGTCTGAACTGCACAGTAACGTCTAGTGAAAAAAGGCCCCCTCCGGGTGGAGGATTAGCAATGCTACGGGAAAACTGCATGTGTAGAGATATAAGAATGTAGGGTACGCACTTCACTGAACGACAACTCCTCAAAGGTGGATGGCTCCGTGGTATCAAACATGTTTGATATCACATTTTAAAGGCATATAGAACATAATTGAGAGGGCGGAACTAAGGCCTCCTCACCATATAAACAGGAATTACTCATTAGGAATAGAGGGTAACAGAATTCTCCATCGCTAGTGCAATAACCGGAGAACTAGAGAAATTAAACATCTGTTTTTTTTTTTTTTTTTAAAACAACGCACCCAATGGCTGGGGCACTCACCACCTCTTATGACCCAGAAAGTACAGAGATTTATGACTCCTCTATGATAGATGCCCGGTCAGGAAAAAAGGGAATGAATCACATGGTGCACAATGCAGGACCGTCCCTGCTATGAGAAAGCGTGCCAAGCTTGTAAGCTGCATGGCTTTCAAAGTGAAAGTGAAACCTGTATATTCCATAACAGTCTATGAGCCCATAACATCTCACACATAAAGCAGCATGAAATCAAATAAACATATAAGATTATTCCCCCCTGTTCATTAATCTCCCTAAGGAGATACTTGATTCTATACAGATAAAAGGAGTCACCATGTGACCATGTCTTCTTGCATTATCATACATGTATAAAATATGAAACGATCTTACCAGAATCTACGCTGTGGAACAGGAACACGTGTGACAGATAGTAGCATCTGAAATGGACTTGAGTGAAGAAAGCAGGCAGCGAAACTCGTCAACGCTGATTGCCTATAGAGCTGTTAATATGAGTCAAGATGGTTTCGCAGAAAGACTCTCCCTGCATCTCCAGAAAGGCAAAGAATGACTGGGGTTATGAGGAAGTGGGGGAGGTATTTAAGCCTTTGGCTGGATTGTCTTTGCCTCCTCCTGGTGGTCAGGTTCAGTATTTCCCACAAGTAAGGAATGCAGCTGTGGACTCTTCCCATATTAAGATGGAAAGGAAAGACTTGTGTCTTACCTTCAGACAAACAACTTAAAATACAAAGGACAGCATGTTTTCACTGCTGGTAGATTATTTCAGACTAAATGAATTTCTTTGACAATGTAACTAAATTAATAGACCAGGGAGGAGCTGCAGATGTTGCATATCTTGACTTTAGCAAAGCATTTGACACTGTCCCACACAAACAACTAATTCACAAAAAACATAATTTATTTTTACCTGATAAATTCCTTTCCTTCTTGATGGTGATAGTCTATGGAAATCTTTACTTCAGGGAATTATCTCCTGGCCACCAGGAGTAGGCAAAGACACTCCACACAAAGCTTTAAGTATCCCTCCTACTTCCTCCACCCCTCCAGTATTTCGTATAGCCAAGGATGGGAGTAAGAAGAAAAAAAAGGAAGAAATTGGGCGGGTTTGTGGATTATCACCACCAAGAAAGAAAGGAATTTATCAGGTAAGATTAAATTATGTTTTCTTTATAAAGGTGGTGATAGTCCACAAAAATCCTTACTAGTGTGATCTAATATCAAAGCTGTGAAGTCCACGAAGGAAAACAGTTGGGGAAAAAAAGAAAGACAGGCACCTATTTACCAAGAACCACTGCCTGAAAGATCTTCCTTTCCTAAACAGCCTTCGCTGAGGTAATACATTTTAAAAGTACACAGAGAAGAACCTTGCCAGAGAACTCTACTGATACTTCCAATCTTGAAAACCAAAGAGTAGAGGGGGATAAAAGAACGAAAAAACAGAAGGCGACATAGTCCTGCCTTCAAGAAAACTCTGGAATCAAATTCCGTAAACAAGAGGCTAAGGAAAACAGAAACTGCCTCTTGTAACTTATCAGAAAGAAAAGCAAACAAGTTAGGAGACTGAAAAGTACTCAGAAGTCCATCCCTAAAAATTGTTGAACGTCCTGACCACATCCAGACAAAGCAAGAATCACCTATCTTATTCTAACAAAAAATGGAATAAATGCTTGCATAACTGTAAGATGAGCAAGCAACCAAGAAGGACACAGAAAGAGCTCAAAAGTGTCCCTGTAGAAGCTGATCAAAAGACCCTACCATGCTATCTCGAACCATAAACACTAGGAAGGACATGTCCTTTAATATTTTGCTGAAATTCCTTCCGGCAACCGGCATATAACCCTGAAGACACTATAACAGCTTCAGAAAAATGTTCAAGTAGCTCTCATCCTATTGGCTGTTTTGAACAGCCAATAGGATTTTAGAAGCTCTCATTCTATTGGCTGATTTGAATTTTAAGAATCAAATCAGTCAATAGGAATGCAAGGTACGCCATTTTGAAATGGCTACCTTGAATTGAAGCTTCAGTGTATGGCGGGGACCGTATGAAGAGGACGCTCCATGCTTGGATGTCTTCGCCGCTCCGCGCCACCGGGATGAAGATAGAAGACGCCCCCGCGATGGATGAAGATGTCACCGCCTGGATGAAAACTTCTCGTCACCTGGATGTCTGGACTTCAGGAACCGTGAGTAGATATTCTGGAGTTAGTGTTAGGTGTTTTTTTGGGGGGGTTTTTTGGGGGTGTTTTTTTTTTCAGATTAGGATTTGGGCTTTTGAAAAAGAGCTAAATGCCCTTTAGGGGCAATGGGTAGCTTAGGTTTTTATATTTTGAGGGTTGGTTGGGTGGTGGGTTTTAAAGTTGGGGGGACTTTGTATTCTTTTTTTACAGGTAAAAGAGCTGTTTAACTTAGGGCAATGCCCTACAAAAGGCCCTTTTAAGGGCTATTGGTAGTTTATTGTAGGCTATGGGGTGTTTTTATTTTTGGGGTCTTTTTTTTATAGGGCTATTAGATTAGGTGTAATTGGTTTTATTTTTGATAATTTTGTTTTGCTTAGTGATTTTTATTTTTCATAATTTAGTGGTTTTTATTTTTTGTAATTTTAGATTATTTTATTTTTTTCGTAGTGTTAGGTTTTTTTACATTTGTAATTTATATTTTTTAATTAGTAGTATTTTTTTTATTAGAATAATAAGGTTAGGTTAATTTATAGTTTAATGTTTGGTTTATTTTTATTTCACAGGTAATGTTTTATTTATTTAAATATAGTTATATTGTAATTTTAATTTAAAGTTAGGGGGTGTTAGGTTTAAGGGTTAATAGTTTAATTCAGTGTTTTGATATGTGGGGGGGGGGCGGCGGTTTAGGGGTTAATAGGTTTATTTAGTGGCGGAGATATGGGAGGCTGGAGGTTTAGGGGTTAATAACTTTATTATAGTGGCGGTGATGTCGGGGAGCAGCGGAATAGGGGTTAATAGCTTTATTATAGTGGAGCGGTGGAATAGGGGTTAATAACTTATTAATGGCGGTGACGGGAGTGGCAGATTAGGGGTTAATAACTTTATTTAGGTGGCGGCAATGTCGGGGGTGGCGGGTTAGAGGTGTTTAGACTTGGGGTTTATGTTAGGGTGTTAGGTTATAATGTAACTTTTAATGGGGTTGCATTACGGAGAATTTTCATTCCGCCATCCCAGATGTTAGGTTTTTTCCTAACACTCTCTCCCCATTGATGTCTATGGGGGAAAGCGTGCACGAGCACGTAAGAGCAACCCTTGGCTTTTGTGTGGTATGGAGCTTAAATGCCACCATATTGCACGCACAAGGAGACTTTTCAGTAACTCGTACTGGCAGCGCTATGGAGGGTGAAATAACGCAACTTTTTTGGCGTTAGTTTCGCACAGTTTAGTGCAAAACTTGTAATCTAGGTGATAGTATCTTACAATCACTTTTATACATATGCATGTGTTTTTCAACTAGGGTAATAAGAAGTGTCTTGGGTATTTTGACACAATTCCCCCCCCCCCCCTCATTTTGTGAGATAAAACAGCAAGGGTTGCAGGGGAATATGTTTAGAGACTAGTCCACACCTCACAGAGAACTTTCAACTATGCCCAAGGAACACCCCTGTTCAGCCCAATAGCAAAGACGGGGAAACTATTTTAAAATAAAACTATATGCTCTGAATTTAATAATTATGACTTTCACAACATTTTTTTCACTTGTAGTATAGTTTTATTACAATTTCTACTGAATGTTAGTTTTTTGCTGCATATTTTTAATATGAATTTTAATTTTTCCACAAAATACGATTTTTGCAAAACAATTTTGGTATGATTTTAAATGGGTTTTAACAATATGATTTTTCACTATATCTTTTTATTTCAATATTCCGTTTATTAATTTTATATTATTTTTAACGTACATTCTTCATATAATTAAATACAGGGAACACCCCTTTGTGAGACACTATTTGCAAAGTAAAAACTGCCTTTAAAAAATTCCAACAGTGACTTCATAGAATCTCACAAGCCCACAAACCTTTAAACAATTGGGCCCTAAATCTTACACATCCTAAAGCTCTGCGGCAAATGAAAGAATGTGAAAAATACAAAATACTGCAGTGACGCAGTTATTAAATAGCTTGTTTCATTATGGCTTCTGCGCAAATCTGTATCCAATACAATCAACGACAGACATTTACAGAATTACTATGGTCTTTCTCTGCAAACAAAACTAACCATTTTTATGGCCTGTGAAAGGCCAAAACAAATGTAATCAGTTTTTTTCTGC
This sequence comes from Bombina bombina, assembly GCF_027579735.1. NCBI lineage: Eukaryota > Metazoa > Chordata > Amphibia > Anura > Bombinatoridae > Bombina > Bombina bombina. The sequence goes on along the minus strand of NC_069499.1, from coordinate 1,476,885,854 downwards.
TTCTTAATTAGATTCTCGTGTCTTTCAGCCAAATAATCTTGATGTGGTAGCAGATTTACAGTCCCAATACCTTCATTCTCTTGACACCGAGTTCCGTGTTATGTAAATTGCAGAATTAAAAGGTCACAATGTACTTCATTTGAAAATAAAAAAAGAAATTGCCCCCCTGAGACTAAAATCTGTAAACAGACACAGCTATGACTAAACAAACAGAGTAAGATGGGGGGGGGGGACGACATAGTATTCAGAGTACAGAGCTTTGGTCGCTGAATTTCTTTTTAGCCCATCTGAAAGGTGCCAGTCACTACCAGGAGTTGGTCAGCTGAGCAAGTAATAAGGCACAGAAGCACATTTCAATACTCCACACCAGAAATTGGACTGCACGTTAATAAGATAGTTGTCTAAATAATATAAAATCTATTCAATGTTGAATTCTTTGGGATTAGGGTTAGACCTTTCTCTAGCAGAGCAGAAGCTTCAAATTAAATAGGATAAATTATTAATATGATAAATTAATGATCCGGAGAGAAGGGAAGGAGAGAGAGAGGAGAGCGGGGGAGGGTGGGACTTCTTGCTAGTAATGTCCCCCAGAGGTTATTACCAGCATCGTGACAGATGAAAAGATATGAGAAACAGAAAACACTGCATTATTAACCAAAATGTGGCTCCTTTATTAAAAAGAATCACACAGAAATCTTCTGTTTGATGACAGATAAGATCTGATTGCTCCTTGCAGTGGGTACGTTCAACGTCACGTTGTAAGACATCAGACCCTGTTTGATCCTCTGATTTTTATGCACTCAACTTTAAATCTTTAAAAAAAACATTATATAATGTATTAAAGGGACAATACTCAATGATTGTCTCTGTTTGATCTAAAATAAAATGTATTACAGTGTTTTGAAAAATTGAAGTTTCTGCGCTGAATAAACCAACTTTTTTTCTGTGGATGTTCTCCCTGTCTGCCAGTGAGCTGTAGATTACCAGGACCATCAGCCACAGCTAGTTTCACTTTTAAAAGAGACATAAAAGGTGCATAAAGCTCCAGTGTGCTAGAGAATTTTATTATTGCACTGTTGCTTGATAAAAACTAGGTGTGTAACAAATTGCTAAAGTCAACTCCAGAGCAGCAATGCATTACTGGGACCTGATGAGCCAATGGCACAAGGTGTAGCTCCCAGTAGTGCACTGCTGCTCCTGAGCCTACCTAGGCATGCACTTCAACAAAAGATAACAAGTGAACAAATTTAATTTGATAGAAGTAAATTGACAAGTCTCTTAAAATGTATGCTCAATCTGAGCCATGAAAGTTACATTTTGACTTTTACTTAACCAACTACTGCTCTTTTCTATACACGCTAAAAAATATATGAGTACAATGTCGCTTTAAAGGGACAGTCTACACTAAAATTGTTATTGTTTAAAAATATAGATAACGCCTTTACTACCCATTCCCCAGCTTTGCACAACCAACATTGTTATATTAATATACTTTATAACATTTAAACCTCTAAATTTCTGCCTGTTTCTAAACCACTACAAACAGCCTCTTATCACTTATTATTATTATCGGTTATTTGTAGAGCGCCAACAGATTCCGCAGCGCTGTTTGTTATCACATACTTTTTTATTTACTTTTCACAGCAGAAGACTGCTAGTTCATGTGAGCCATATAGATAACATTGTGCTCACGCCCAGGGGAGTTATTTAATAGTCAGCACAGCACAGCACTTATTGGCTAAAATGCAAGTCAATAGATAATAAATAAAATGTCATGTGATCAGGGGGCTGTCAGACGATTCTTAGATACAAGGTGATCACAGAGGTAAAAAGTATATTAATATCACCGTGTTGGTTATGCAAAACTGGGGAATGGGTAATAAATATTTGAAAACAATAACAATTCTATCATCCCTTTAAATCTGTGGCTTTTATAACCTCTTTTCAGTGTACAAAGTTTTCATGAAATAGACATGTCCAAGTAAAGAATTTAACCTTTATATTATTATATTTTTTATAATGGCAAATGTGTGGGATCAAAGCTCTGCAAAACCTCCTTTGAACTTCTCATTGTGGGAGGAGCAACACAGACAGGACAGCTCACTGCCGGTCATTAGCACAGCTCATTACAGATCGTAATTCAGAGGAAATAAATTATTCACATATGAGGCTGGAAGCCGGACTGGTAGGTGCCAGATAGGGAATGGTTAGTCCCTTGTCATCACAGGAGATCTCGCACAGCTTTGTCATTAAGTCTGCTCATCAGTAGTAATTATTAATGGATGCTGGAAACTTACGATAACATTTGTGCTTCACGAAAGGTTGTAAGTCACAGGCTAGCAGCTGGACTTTGTACTTGATCCAGCGTTAACATGAAAAATGTTATAGATCAGTAGAACACAATACATCCGTTCTCTTTACCCAGCACACCAATAATGCAAGTCAACTACAAGAGTCACCAAGAACTCTCAAGAAAATACTCAACTATCCAATTACTCAGGGGAGAGGGGATTGCATGAAAAGCTGTTGTCATCAATATAGTTACATCTTCTTGTTTAAGGCTAACAGAAAGTTACCTTGTTTAAAATTTGGTGCCAAATGTGCAAGAGGTGTGGTGCAGCCCGGTACATGAACAAACTGCAGATATTAGGATACCAGGAATGCTGAAATTGGTAATCAGGAACAAGACTAGGCAAAGGGAACAGCAAAGCAAAGAGACCAATTGTGTAGACCAGTGAACAGTTCCAAAAGTCAATAAACAGGTTATAAGTCCGAGATAAGCAACTAAACAGAGGAACAGGTAGGTAATAAGGTCCAAACAACACGCCATGGTTAAACCCGGGTAGAGAAATCAGGAACACCAGGGTCTCCCTTACAGAATAACGAAGAACAGAATTACATCATCGCAGGCCTTTTAAAATTTCCTGTGCAGCTATCAGCACCAATTCTGCTGCAAGACTACATATGATACTGACACCACAAATAGAGATACACTTAGGAAAGCTACCACAGTCATATCCATCACTAATGTTAGACATCCACTGTGCTAACTTTAGCGCAATGGCCTACAAAACAGCTCTAACCTCAAACATCTCCTCAGACATGGGACAAGAAATAACACACCTTACAATACTGACCGCACTAACACTGGACTTCTTAATGTGGCCCAGGTAAGTTCTTCAGGACTTGACAACTTGTAATAGAGGATCATCCTTTCAACTGATAGGTATGATCAACTGGTGAGAGTTGTAGAAATCAACTTACTGTAAACATACTGATGCCCCAAGTTTGACACCACACATGTACAAAAGCACAGTGTCCAGCTGTCCCACAGTATGTGGGATTGTCCTACTATAGTTCTAACCACTCTTTATGTCCTTCAATTAACATAGTACTGTAACCTTTGTTTCTCTTTAGTGAGTCCAAATGGTTTATTTCTGTATTTGAAAAAGATGTTTTTGCTCATAAAAACCATCACCAATTGTTTTCAAGGATATTCCCATTTCTTTAGAGAATACAGCTGCATTCATATTTTTAATGTGTTGCTATTTCAAATGACAAAATAAAGGCGAATGAGCTGTGTTGCAAACGATTGAATGCAATCCAGCAGGTAAAATGGAACACTGGAATATTAAAGGAGAGAACATTTCACAGTACAATGTACATTTAAGAGAAATCTGGCATTACCCAAACATTACACAGAACGCCTAATTACAGATTGTTCTGTTATGCTCCCAGACTGATATAACCCTACCCCATCTGTTCATCTCTGTCTAGGGGACACCAAGATTACCTTTAAAAGACCCTTAGGTCCACAGGTTCATGGACTCAAGATGAAAATGGGAAGTGTGCAATAAAAGCACAACAATGAGAGAAGTGCTTAACAAGGAATGAAAAAGAAACTATAATACCATGCTCTATGACTAATCTCCACCACATAAGCAGCCTACTTCATTTTTTAACCGCTGCATGGTGTTTAAGGAGACTTTTGGTATTCAACCTTGGCCCGAATCTGGTTGTCCTCTATGGTCAGTCAAGTGTACCTGTTTCCTGCTCCCAAGGTGCTGGAGATTGCAATGCTGATGGTTTATACCTGTTCCTGTTCTGAACTGCCTACTCTACAACAAGGTAACTTTCAGTTATGTTTAATAGTTTTCATCTATAGGTCATCATACATTTAACCATTTCCTGATAAAAGGAGACAATGTTAAGATTGCGTAAAGGGACAGAAAACCCCAAAATATTCTTTCATGATTTGGATAGGACATACAATTTTAAACTACTCTATACTGGGTCCTCTACTCTTCTCCATCTATACTTCTTCGCTGGGTAAACTTATCAACAGTTATAGCCTTCAAATATCGCCTCTATGCTGATGACACCCAGATCTACCTCTCCACCCCTACTCTCTCTCCCTCTGTCCTCTCTCATGTCAGCAACTGCTTATCTGGTATTTCTTCCTGGATGGCCTCTCACCACCTAAAGATTAACATGTCCAAGACTGAGCTCCTTCTTATCCCCCCCTCAAGCTCTACGCCAACTTCTGACTTCTCTATCCCTGTTGACGGCATCACCATTTCCCCATCGCCCCAAGTCCGCTGCCTCGAAGTCACACTTGACTCAAACCTATCCTTCGTCCCCCATATACAATCGCTTTCTCCATCCTGCCGCAATCATCTACGCAATATTTCCAAAATTCGCCCTTTTCTGAGCGCTGACACCACAAAGCAAATAATCCACTCCCTTGTTATTTCCCGACTTAAATACTGCAATAACCTACTCGCTGGCCTTCCTCTTTCCCGCCTCTCCCCCCTTCAATTCATCCTAAATGCCTCTGCCAGGCTGATCCACCTTTCCCATCGATCTTTATCTGCTGCACCTCTCTGTGAGTCCCTTCATTAGGGCTCCCCATTCACACCAGAATCAAATTCAAAATTCTCACCCTTACATACAAAACTCTCACCAACGCCGCTCCCCTCTACCTATCCTCTCTAATACACAAGTATACTCCAGCCCGTCTACTAAGATCCAACAATGACCTGCTCCTTGCATCCGCAACTATCCCCTCCTCTCATGCTAGACTGCAGGACTTCTGTCGTGCAGCACCTACCCTGTGGAACACTCTCCCTCGTGCTGTCAGGCTTTGCCCTACTCAATAATAAATTAACTTCACTTACCTAACATTTTCCTCATCGAACTCTGAATTAACATCTTTCTCAATCTTGCATTCCTCACCTCCTGTTTCTCAACCTCCTGCCCTTCTAGATTGTAAGTTCCCACGGGAATAGGGCCCTCAATCCCTCCTGTATGTGTTTGTAAATTTTGTCCTGTATCTTACAAGTCTTGTATTGTTTTATTTAAATGAATTGTATCCATGGACAGAGCTGCGGAATATGTTGGCGCTTAATAAATAAATAAAGCATAATAATAATAATAATAATAATAATAATAATAATAACTACTTTCCAGTTTACTTGTATTATCAAATTTGCTTAATTCTCTTGTTATCACTTGCTGAAGGAACAACATTGCACTACTGGCAGCTAGCTGAACTCTTCTAGTTAGCCAATCACAAAAGACAAATGTGTGCAGGCACCAATCAGCAGCTAGCTCCCTCTAGTGTAGGATATGTATGTATTCATTTTCAACAAGGGATACCAAGAGAACGAAGCACATTTGAAAATAGAAGTAAATTTAAAAGTGTCTTAAAATTACATGCTCTATCTAAATCATGGAAGTTTAATTTTGACTTTCCTATCCCTTTAAGGAAAGGTGGCTAGGATGTGGAGGGATAACTGTCTGGAGGTCCTGTCTGATTAACAGAAAAAGGTGAATCCTACCCTTCTTGAGGATGGGAAATTACATTTGTGGTAGGTAGGTCCAATTTGAATTATATATATTGAAGACCAGTCTCAGGGGTTAGATATTTATGGCTGGCAGTGAGTGAGGAAGCAGATCATGTTTCAAGGAGAATGGGCTGATGCCGTTTCTTTTGGTAAAGGAAAAAAGGTAAATACAATATAGAGCAGTCTAAACCCATGGGGAAGGGAACAAGTCTTGTATAGCAGCGAGAAGAAAGAAATGATGCTTAAAGATATGGCAATCCAAATTAAATTATTCAAAAAGAGCATGGAATTTAAAAAAAAATACATTTTAGATTTTCTTCTTTTATTAAATGTAGTTGATTTTCTAGGTATCCTTTGTAGGAACATATCTCCTTTTCCAAGACAGAAGTAGGTTCAGTAAAGTGCAAGTATCTTAAAATTGTACTCTTATCTAAAATGTCCCTTTAGTGCAGTGTTTCTAAACTCCAGTCCTCAGGACCCTAACAGGCCAGATATTCATCATATCTTAACTAGCACACAGGTGAAATAATCAGCTGATCAGTAACCATGGTTACTAACCTGCTCTCATCCTTCAGATGATTATTTCACCAGTGCTAATGAAACTCTGGCCTGTTAAGGGTCCCAAGGACTGTAGTTGAGAAACACTGTTTTATTGAGAGTCTTAAAGGGACACTGAACCCAATTTTTTTCTTTAGTGATTCAGATAGAGCATGCAATTTTAAGCAACTTTCTAATTTACTCCTATTATCACATTTTCTTCATTCTCTTGGTATCTTTATTTGAAACGCAAGAATGTAAGTTGAGATGCCAGCCCATTTTTGGTGAACAACCTGGATTGTTCTTGCTGATTGGTGGATAAATTCACCCAACAATAAACAAGTGCTGTCTAAGGTCTGAACCAAAAAATAGCTTAGATGCCTTCTCTTTCAAATAAAGATCGCAAGAGAACAAAGAAAAATTGAAAATAGGAGTAAATTAGAAAGTTGCTTAAAATTGCATGCTCTATCTGTATCACGAAAGAAAAAATTTGGGTTCAGTGTCCCTTTAACAAAAGAGAGCCAATGATGTCTCATTAACGGAAGGATATAAAAGAATCATCATACAAGTCTAACAAATGAATGGCAAGTGAGATCTGATCTAGGGACAGAAACAGTGGTGTGATCTATTCCCACAAAATAAATCTCTTAAATTAACAAAATGTTATGCTCCAATTCATCAGCACATGCAGTTTTTAGACATGTGCAATTTCTTAGCTAAACAAATCCCAAAATGGCCATGGCCTACAACATTTGGCTCTCTCTGGCACAGGATTTATTAGGGGGAAAAAGGTGCAACGCCCAAATATCTGTGCAAATCCAGATAAATGTGTGTTGCAATTTTTTCCTAATAAATCAGGTGTTGAAGTTGAAATTTTAGCACTAGAGATGCTACAACTCTATGTGTTTACACACACACACACACACAAAGGGTTAAAAAAAAATAGTTAAAGTTCCGTTCGAGAGCCAAAGAGCACTGCTGGTTCCCAGTGGAAATTGACGCTGACCAAATCAGCAGCAGTTGTAGAAGCACATTTGTGTAAATACTGCTGCTGATTATGTCACCGACTATTTCCACTTGAGACCAGCAGTTGCAGGGTTACTAGAGTTAAATTTGCATGTTTTAACAAATTAGAGCCAAAAAAGTGGTTAAAAATGAAAGCTGGTACTTATAGCCCATCAGTGTGCCAATGATGTTCGCCTACTCAAAAAATCTAATTCTACCACAGCATACACAGATGAACAGCGGGATAATTCTACTCTATATGATTTCTGCTTGATGTTGTTAAACACAAAACTTATTACTCCTTAGGCTACCATCTCTATATTGTTTTTAACTTTGTATCTGCTAATTTAACTGTAGTTCAAGTTGAAAAACTCTATGCAGCATATATCAGAGCACATTCACAAACACAAACTGCTTCATACAGTTCAATTTGATCTAAAAATGACAGACAGGTACTTAACATTTCCGTCAGCTATTTTTGGTTACTTCCACATAGAAATCAATGTGCCTTTCAAATTCCCTTTTTGCATATTTTTTCAAGTTCTTCAGCTTTTCAGACTTAAAACCTCAATTTATGCAGAATTGAAGCTAGAGGGGTCTTGATCTCATTGTTATTAAGCCCAAAGACTCAGTCTTGATAGAAAATGCTTCTAATGTAAAGTTTTTAAAGTAGGTGGCACATTCACATTAATGCAGTTTTAGGGAGCCGTAAGGAGAGTAGGAATTTTAAGTTCACAATTTCACGTTCAGAATGGCAGCGATACTCCTGTATATTTCCCCTCCCTTCTCAATGTCTGCAAGCTACAGGGGAACCACTGTAGAGCGATGCACCGCACTGTACTGCAGCGAAGGGGAAAGCATAACTAGAGGTAGCACCTCTTTGGTCATGTAGATAGTTATTCATTGCTTTGAAATAATCTGTAACTGAAAGATTATTCAAAGATTCTAAAATATTTTCTATTTAGTCTTGGTCAATTCAAAGAGATTATATACATGTATATAATTTACTTAAAGGGACACTGAACCCAATTTTTTTCTTTTGTGATTCAGATAGAGCATGCAATTTTAAGCAACTTTCTAATTTACTCCTATTATCACATTTTCTTCATTCTCTTGGTATCTTTATTTGAAAAGCAAGAATGTAAGTTTAGAAGCTGGACCATTTTTGGTGAACAACCTTGGTTGTTCTTGCAGATTGGTGGATAAATTCACCCACCAATAAACAAGTGCTGTCCAGGGTCTGAACCAAAAATTGTCTGGCTCCTTAGCTTAGATGCCTTCTTTTTCAAATAAAGATAGCAAGAGAATGAAGTAAAAATTATAATAGGAGTAAATTAGAAAGTTCCTTAAAATTGCATACTCTATCTAAATCATGAAAGAAAATTTTTGGGTTCAGTGTCCCTTTAATAGGACACTAGATAGACAGATAGATAGATAGATGGATAGATAATCAGGAGTAGCACAAACATATAACTGATAATCACAGATTGTGTCCTGCTCAGGAACTTCACTACCGTCTAACTGGTAAACTTTTACTTTGTGTTTCCCCTTCCTTAAAAGGGCATTCAGCTCTTTTGCTGCCCTTAAAAGGGTATTCAGCTGTTTTAAGAAGTGCCCATTACCCTAATCTAAAAAAAAAACAAAGCCCACAAAAATAAAAAATAAAAACTAAGTCTAACCCCCATGTTGGAACTCACAGTTGCTGAAGTCCGGCGGAGAAGGTCCTCTTCTAGGCGTTGAAGTCTTCTTCCAATTGGTCAACATCTTCTTCCAAGCAAGGACCTCTTCATCCAGGACAGCGGAACTGAAGACCGGCGACTGCAGAGCTAAAGACTGGCGACCACGGATTAATAGAGCGTGGAGGATCCTCTTCATACGATCTCCACTGTACACTGAATAGTCAATTCAAGGTACGCAATTAAAGATGGCATCCCTTAAATTCCTATTGGCTGATTTGATTCTTCAAGTTCAAATCAGCCAATAGGATGAGAGCTACTGAAATCCTATTGGCTGTTCAATTATACATAACTTTCCAATTTGCTTCTATTATCTGATTTGCTTTATTATCCTTTGTCGAAGATGAGCCTCAAGGGCAGCAACGCACTACTGGGACATAACTGAAGATATCTGTTGAGCCAATGACAAGAGGAATATATGTGCAGTCACCAATGACCAGCTACAGTAGTTCCCTGAGCCTACCTAGCTATACTTTCATCTAGTGACGTACAGTCATAGAATGCAGGTGAGGTCCTATGAGTGTAATTACACTTTTTTTTAATTATCTCAGTTCAAATATGTCTTCAGTTCAAATATAATATGGGCCGCAGAGACTGCCAACCAGTGGCGCTTACTGTCTTAGTCTCTCTTAGTATGCGGCCCATACGGCTCCCAAAGAGGCTCTCAGCCTCTGATCCCAGCCAATCAGCGACTTGCACGCGACGTTGAGGTCTGGGCGTCGGGCCAGAAGGAGACTGCACTGAGGCGCGGAGGGAGACGCAAGTAGTCACGTGTGCGTGTGATGAAAACCAGTGTGAGACTGTGAGCTGAGCTGTGAGGAGGACACAACATCACCAGTGCAGCTGCTGGCACTGAATTAAAGAAATATTTTGTTGGGATCAGTGGGACCAGAGGAGGGTGCCATGTGAAGAACCTGACAGTGCCTCTGTGTCTTCAGAGAGACAGGGTGAGTAGGAGGAACAGCACGCACACACAGGCAGAAAAACAGGAAAATTCACTCTGCTCTGCTAGGGCTGGGGGTGTAGTTAACAGGCCGGGCCCGACTTCCAGACACTGCCTCAGTGAGGAAGCGGAGGCAGAGAGAAAAGAGCAAAGAGCCTAACTGAACAAATGTCCCTGTACCACTGTTGGATAGGCAAGCGGCACTAGCCTACCTCACTAAGAGAGTGTGAGTAGGGGACCAGAGGGGAGTGATGAGTTCCGGGGGGGGGAGAGAACCGCATCAGAGGCAGAGGAAAGCAATACGTTTGCTGAGGGGAGATGGGGGTTGCTGTCAGGGCTGTCATCCCAAAAAACAACTAAATCAATTTTTAATTTTTATTTTTAATTATTAGCCCAGCGGTGGATCATCAACTGCTGGGCTAATCATTTTTAAAAAATGAAATAAATTGCAATATGTGAAACTGGACCTAAGCAGTACTAATAAGTAAATAACTATATAAATTCCTCCACTGTGGATTCATTTAATATTCTTTTGAATGTGATTCTGGTGAGAGGTTAGCTGCAGCCAACAGTAGCAAAGCAAGGTAAAGACTGAGGAGGAAGCATGGAGGTGCAGACAAATATAAGTTTACTGACTAGAACAGCAGAACTACTATAAGAAGCTGTAAAATCTGAGACCAAGAGAAAATAAAAACTATAAAAATAAACCTTACATTAATGTGTGAAGTATCATACATCAGCCACAGCAGCACATGTCACTTATTTGCTAGGAACAAGTTCCCTCACACCCTGCACTAGACAATGCTGCATGGGGAGGGGCGTGTGTGCACTCACTTATTCTTCCCACTGACACCTTTCTACAACGCACTGTTCCCCTAACAAACTTCAGTTAGTTGATCTTAGGGCCACAGCAGAAAGAGCAAGGCTAAGGGGACCAGCAGACTGGATGCTGTCTGTCCAAGGCTGCATGGATACAATGTGAGATGAGTCACACAGCCTCAAGACTGAAAAGAGCAGAGTATTCAGCTGCACAGATGCTCAAATCCTCACATGCCTGACGCTCCAGCTTTCTGCTGCATGCGCCTACAGTCAGCCCTACCCAGAAACAATCCCCACAACCAGAGCAGTTACCTGGTAACAGTGGAAACCCCAGTAGGACCTTTTCTGATGCAGTGGGAATGGCTGGATGCCGAGTTAGGGCTTTGCATTCAGTGCTGCACAGTGCACATCTAAAACAGCACATGGCAATAGCATGGCATGTCACATGACACCGACACGGTCTGGCACAGTTTTTTTTTAAAAAAAAAAAATATATATATATATATATATATATATATATATAAGCAGAGTACTTTTGACTGTGACAGTATTAGGACTGAATGTGTGTGTTCCCCATGTCACATTAGCAGTCGGATATGAACCATAAAAAAAAAATTTTAGGACTCTTGGGCCCCTCAACAGAGACAAGGCCCTGGGCAGCTGCCCCTTTATGGGGCTGGTCTTCAAATTTATCCAGGGCTGCTTTTAATTCCTAGTCCGGCCCTGAAGGAAGATGATCAGATTGGCGGGAAGAACTTGCCAGGAAGACACACAACACTCGAAGTGCTGCCGAGGGATCCAAAAATTTGAAGTCACACAGGAAGGACCGGAGCCGCCCAGCCGGAGGATGGACTTCACTTGTCTTTCAAAGGTTAGTGCTGCCTAGGTACAGACACACACACACATACACAGTGACACACACACATGGATACTACACATGGATACACAAACACAGACATAGCTAAACAAAAGCAATCCTTCCTTATTATGAAAAATGAAACAACTTTACAATATATTTTCATTATTTATTTTGCCCCATTTCTCATGTAATTTAGCACTGAAAGTTGAGAAATTTCTAAATTATCAGAACATGGAATGCATCTTGCTGACTTCTCAAAGCTAAATCTGCTACATATCTGCACATCTAAAACAGCACATGGCAATAGCATGGCATGTCACATGACACCGGCAAGATCTGGCACAGTTATTTATATATATATATATTTTTTTACCTGGTAACAGTGGAAACCCCAGTAGGACCTTTTCTGATGCAGTGGGAATGGCTGGATGCCGAGTTAGGGCTTTGCATTCAGTGCTGCACAGTGCACATCTAAAACAGCACATGGCAATAGCATGGCATGTCACATGACACCGACACGGTCTGGCACAGTTTTTTTTAAAAAAAAAAAAAAAATATATATATATATATATATATATATATATATATAAGCAGAGTACTTTTGACTGTGACAGTATTAGGACTGAATGTGTGTGTTCCCCATGTTACATTAGCAGTCGGGTATGAACCATAAAAAAAGAATAAAAATTTTTTTTTTAGGACTCTTGGGCCCCTCAACAGAGACAGGGCGCTGGGCAGCTGCCCCTTTTGCCCTGTGTTAAAGACGGCCCTGGTTGCTGTCTGTGTCTCACCCTACCTATGTGTTTGTCTCCCTGCCTGTGTGTGTATCACCCTGCCTCTGTGTGTGTCACCCTGCCTCTGTGTGTGTCTCACCCTGCCTATATGTTTTTCTCCCTACCACTGTGTGTGTGTGTCTCACCCTACCTATGTGTTCGTCTCCCTGCCTGTGTGTGTGTGTGTGTGTCACCCTGCCTCTGTGTGTGTCTCACCCTGCCTATATGTTTTTCTCCCTACCACTGTGTGTGTCTCCCTGCCTATGTGTTTGTCTCCCTGCATGTGTGTGTGTCACCCTGCATGTATGTGTGTCACCCTGCATGTGTGTGTGTCACCCTGCATGTGTGTGTGTCACCCTGCATGTGTGTGTGTCACCCTGCATCTGTGTATGTCTCACCCTGCCTATTTGTTTGTCTCCCTACCACTGTGTGTGTCTCACCGTGCCTATATTTGTCTCCCTGCCTCTGTGTGTGTCTCACCTGCATATGTGTTTGTCTCCCTGCCTGTGTGTGTCACCCTGCCTCTGTGTGTGTCTCACCCTGCCTATGTGTTTGTATCCCTGCCTGTGTGTGTGTGTCACCCTGCCTCTTCGTGTGTCTCACCCTGCCTATGTGTTTTTCTCCCTGTCTGTGTGTGTCGCCATGCCTCTGTGTGTGTCTCACCTGCCTATGTGTTTGTCTCCCTGCCTGTGTGTGTGTGTGTCACCCTGCCTCTGTGTTTGTCTCCCTGCCTCTGTGTGTGTGTGTGTGTGTCACCCTGCCTCTGTGTGTCTCACCCTGCCTATTTGTTTGTCTCCCTGCCTGTGTGTGTGTCACCCTGCCTCTGTGTGTCTCACGCTGCCTATGTGTTTGTCTCCCTGCCTGTGTGTGTGTCACCCTGCCTCTGTGTGTCTCACCCTGCCTATGTTTTTTTCTCCCTACCACTCTGTATCTCACCCTGCCTATTTGTTTGTCTTCCTGCCTGTGTGGGTGTGTATATATATATACAGGGAGTGCAGAATTATTAGGCAAATAAGTATTTTGACCACATCATCCTCTTTATGCATGTTGTCTTACTCCAAGCTGTATAGGCTCGAAAGCCTACTACCAATTAAGCATATTAGGTGATGTGCATCTCTGTAATGAGAAGGGGTGTGGTCTAATGACATCAACACCCTATATCAGGTGTGCATAATTATTAGGCAACTTCCTTTCCTTTGGCAAAATGGGTCAAAAGAAGGACTTGACAGGCTCAGAAAAGTCAAAAATAATGAGATATCTTGCAGAGGGATGCAGCACTCTTAAAATTGCAAAGCTTCTGAAGCGTGATCATCGAACAATCAAGCGTTTCATTCAAAATAGTCAACAGGGTCGCAAGAAGCGTGTGGAAAAACCAAGGCGCAAAATAACTGCCCATGAATTGAGAAAAGTCAAGCGTGCAGCTGCCAAGATGCCACTTGCCACCAGTTTGGCCATATTTCAGAGCTGCAACATCACTGGAGTGCCCAAAACACAAGGTGTGCAATACTCAGAGACATGGCCAAGGTAAGAAAGGCTGAAAGACGACCACCACTGAACAAGACACACAAGCTGAAACGTTAAGACTGGGCCAAGAAATATCTCAAGACTGATTTTTCTAAGGTTTTATGGACTGATGAAATGAGAGTGAGTCTTGATGGGCCAGATGGATGGGCCCATGGCTGGATTGGTAAAGGGCAGAGAGCTCCAGTCCGACTCAGACGCCAGCAAGGTGGAGGTGGAGTACTGGTTTGGGCTGGTATCATCAAAGATGAGCTTGTGGGGCCTTTTCGGGTTGAGGATGGAGTCAAGCTCAACTCCCAGTCCTACTGCCAGTTTCTGGAAGACACCTTCTTCAAGCAGTGGTACAGGAAGAAGTCTGCATCCTTCAAGAAAAACATGATTTTCATGCAGGACAATGCTCCATCACACGCGTCCAAGTACTCCAAGGCAAGAAAGGGTATAAAAGAAGAAAATCTAATGACATGGCCTCCTTGTTCACCTGATCTGAAGCCCATTGAGAACCTGTGGTCCATCATCAAATGTGAGATTTACAAGGAGGGAAAACAGTACACCTCTCTGAACAGTGTCTGGGAGGCTGTGGTTGCTGCTGCACGCAATGTTGATGGCGAACAGATCAAAACACTGACAGAATCCATGGATGGCAGGCTTTTGAGTGTCCTTGCAAAGAAAGGTGGCTATATTGGTCACTGATTTGTTTTTGTTTTGTTTTTGAATGTCAGAAATGTATATTTGTGAATGTTGAGATGTTATATTGGTTTCACTGGTAAAAATAAATAATTGAAATGGGTATATATTTGTTTTTTGTTAAGTTGCCTAATAATTATGCACAGTAATAGTCACCTGCACACACAGATATCCCCCTAAAATAGCTATAACTAAAAACAAACTAAAAACTACTTCCAAAACTATTCAGCTTTTATATTAATGAGTTTTTTGGGTTCATTGAGAACATGGTTGTTGTTCAATAATAAAATTAATCCTCAAAAATACAACTTACCTAATAATTCTGCACTCCCTGTATATATATATATATATATATATATATATAATATATTATATTATATTATATTATATTAATATATATATATATATATATATATATATATATATATATATATATATATATATATATATATATATATATATATATATATATATATATATATATATATATATATATATATATATATACATATACACACTAGTCCTAAAGCCCGTTCACACAGGCCATTTTTTGCAGTACAGCGGTCCCACCCCTTGCTCTCTCTCTCTCTCTCTCTCTCTCTCTCTGTCCCCCTCTCTTTTGCTCTTTCACCCCCTCTCTTTTGTGCTCTCTCTCCCCCTCTCTTTTGTGTTCTCTCTCACTCCACCTCTCTTTTGCTCTCTCTCTCCCCCCTCTCTTTTGCTCCCTCTCTCTCCCCATCTCTTTTGCTTTCTCTCCCCCCTCTCTTTTGCTCTCTGTCTCCCCCTCTCTTTTACGCTCTCTCTCCCCCCTCTCTTTTGCATTCTCTCTTTTGCGCTCTCTCCCCTCTCTTTTGTACGCTTACTCTCCCCCTCTCTTTTGCGCTCTCTCTCTCCCCCTCTTTTGCGCTCTCTCTCTCCCCTCTCTTTTGTGCTCTCTCTCCCCCTCTCTTTTGCTCCCTCTCTCTCCCCCTATCTTTTGCTCCCTCTCTCCCCCCTCTCTTTTGCTTTCTCTCCCCCTCTCTTTTACACTCTCTCAACCCATTCTCTTTTGCGTTCTCCCTCTCTTATGCACTCTCTCCCCCCTCTTTTGCACGCTCTCTCTCCCCCTCTCTTTTGTGCTCTCTCTCTCTCCCCCTCTCTTTTGCTCTCTCTCTCCCCCTCTTTTGCTGTCTCTCTCCATCTCTTTTGCTCTCTCTCCCTCTCTTTTGCTCTCTCTCCTCTCGTTTGCTCTCTCTCCTCTCTTTTGCTGTCTCTCTCCCCCCTCTCTTTTGCCCTCTCTCCCCCTCTCTTTTGCACTGTCCCCCCTCTCTTCTGCACTGTCCCCCCCTCTCTTTTGCGCTCTCTCCCCCCTCTTTTGCGCTCTCTCCCCCCTCTCTTTTGCGCTCTCTCCCCCCTCTCTTTTGCGCACTCCCCCCCTCTCTTTTGCTGTCTCTCTCCCCCCTCTCTTTTGCACACTCTCCCCCCTCTCTTTTGCACACTCTACCCCCTCTCTTTTGCACACTCTCCCCCCACTCTTTTGCGCTCTCTCCCCCTCTCTTTTGCGCACTCTCCCCCTCTCTTTTGCACTGTCCCCCCTCTCTTTTGCTGTCTCTCTCCCCCTCTCTTTTGTGTTCTCTCTCACTCCACCTCTCTTTTGCTCTCTCTCTCCCCCCTCTCTTTTGCTCCCTCTCTCTCCCCATCTCTTTTGCTTTCTCTCCCCCCCTCTCTTTTGCTCTCTGTCTCCCCCTCTCTTTTACGCTCTCTCTCCCCCCTCTCTTTTGCATTCTCTCTTTTGCGCTCTCTCCCCTCTCTTTTGTACGCTTACTCTCCCCCTCTCTTTTGCGCTCTCTCTCTCCCCCTCTTTTGCGCTCTCTCTCTCCCCTCTCTTTTGTGCTCTCTCTCCCCCTCTCTTTTGCTCCCTCTCTCTCCCCCTATCTTTTGCTCCCTCTCTCCCCCCTCTCTTTTGCTTTCTCTCCCCCTCTCTTTTACACTCTCTCAACCCATTCTCTTTTGCGTTCTCCCTCTCTTATGCACTCTCTCCCCCCTCTTTTGCACGCTCTCTCTCCCCATCTCTTTTGCGCTCTCTCTCCCCCTCTCTTTTGTGCTCTCTCTCTCTCCCCCTCTCTTTTGCTCTCTCTCTCCCCCTCTTTTGCTGTCTCTCTCCATCTCTTTTGCTCTCTCTCCCTCTCTTTTGCTCTCTCTCCTCTCGTTTGCTCTCTCTCCTCTCTTTTGCTGTCTCTCTCCCCCCTCTCTTTTGCCCTCTCTCCCCCTCTCTTTTGCACTGTCCCCCCTCTCTTCTGCACTGTCCCCCCCTCTCTTTTGCGCTCTCTCCCCCCTCTCTTTTGCGCTCTCTCCCCCCTCTCTTTTGCGCTCTCTCCCCCCTCTCTTTTGCGCACTCCCCCCCCTCTCTTTTGCTGTCTCTCTCCCTCCTCTCGTTTGTGCTCTCTCCCCCCTCTCTTTTGCACACTCTCCCCCCTCTCTTTTGCACACTCTCCCCCCTCTCTTTTGCACACTCTCCCCCCACTCTTTTGCGCTCTCTCCCCCTCTCTTTTGCGCACTCTCCCCCTCTCTTTTGCACTGTCCCCCCTCTCTTTTGCTGTCTCTCTCCCTCCTCTCGTTTGTGCTCTCTCCCCCCTCTCTTTTGCACACTCTCCCCCCTCTCTTTTGCACACTCTCCCCCCTCTCTTTTGCACACTCTCCCCCCTCTCTTTTGCACACTCTCCCCCCTCTCTTTTGCACACTCTCCCCCCACTCTTTTGCGCTCTCTCCCCCTCTCTTTTGCTGTCTCTCTCCCCCCTCTCTTTTGCTGTCTCTCTCCCCCCTCTCTTTTGCTGTCTCTCTCCCCCCTCTCTTTTGCTGTCTCTCTCCCTCTTCTCTTTTGCTGTCTCTCTCCTCCTCTCTTTTGCTGTCTCTCTCCCCCTCTCTTTTGCTGTCTCTCTCCCTCCTCTATTTTGCTGTCTCTCTCCCCCTCTCTTTTGCTGTCTCTCTCCCTCCTCTCTTTTGCTGTCTCTCTCCCTCCTCTCTTTTGCTGTCTCTCTCCCCCCTCTCTTTTGCTGTCTCTCTCCCTCCTCTCTTTTGCTGTCTCTCTCCCTCCTCTCTTTTGCTGTCTCTCTCCCCCCTCTCTTTTACTGTCTCTCTCCCACTCTCTCTTTTGCCGTCTCTCTCTCCCTCTATCTATCCCCCCTCTTCTGCTCTCTCTATCCACCCTCTTCTGCTCTCTGTCTGTCGGCATCTGGCCCCGCCTGGCCCCGCCCATGTCACACCCGGCCCCGCCCACGTTATGCCCGGTCACGCCCATGTAGCACCTGTCCGGCCACGACCACGTTGCATCCGCCCAACCACGTCCAAGTCGCCCCCGCCCGGCCATGCCCACTCCACACCCGCCGGCCATGCCCACTCCACCACACCAGGTCAGTTGGAAGGCCAGGTGTGTTTGTCCTCGCGTGCAGTCTCTACTGCGCATGACAGCTTCAGACAAACGCACTTGGCCTTTTATTATATAGGATATATATATATATATATATATATATATATATAATCATTCTACAGACTTTACTGGATATGGGGCTGGTCTTCAAATTTATCCAGGGCTGCTTTTAATTCCTAGTCCGGCCCTGAAGGAAGATGATCAGATTGGCGGGAAGAACTTGCCAGGAAGACACACAACACTCGAAGTGCTGCTGAGGGATCCAAAAATTTGAAGACACACAGAAAGGACCGGAGCCGCCCAGCTGGAGGACGGACTTCACTTGTCTTTCAAAGGTTAGTGCTGCCTAGGTACAGACACACACACATACACAGTGACACACACACATGGATACTACACATGGATACACAAACACAGACAGAGCTAAACAAAAGCAATCCTTCCTTGTTATCAAAAATGAAACAACTTTACAATATATTTTCATTATTTATTTTGCCCCATTTCTCATGTAATTTAGCACTGAAAGTTGAGAAATTTCTAATTATCAGAACATGGAATGCATCTTGCTGACATCTCAAAGCTAAATCTGCTACATATCTGTCCTTAATTGGCTTTAGTGGATTAACAGCAGCAAAATTGTTTATCCTAACTTTATGACAGTGGCCGTGTTGACTGAGGAATAAAACCCAGATTGGCATCTCCAAATAAGACAAATCGTGGGCGAAGTTTTACTACTGGAGAATAGATGCGGTAAAAAGGATATTTTTTATTTTTTTTTATGTTAAAGGAGCATTAAACACAAATTATTTCTTTCATGCTTCAGATAGAACAAACAATAACATAAATTATGCTTACCTGATCATTTTCTTTTCTTCTGATGGAAAGACTCCACAGCTGCAATCATTAATTTTGGCAAATAAGAACCTGGCCACCAGGAGGAGGCAAAGACACCCCAGACAAATACTCCTCCTACTCCCCTCATCCCCTAGTAATTCTGCAGAGGAACAAGGAACAGTAGAAGAAATATCAGGGTGAAAAGGTGCCAGAAGAATAAAAATACAGAGGCCCTCATAAAAAACACGGGTGGGGAGCTGTGGACATAATTTATGTTTTTCTTCATAAATGGAAAGAGTCCACAGCTGCATTCATTACTTTTGGGAAAACAATACCCAAGCTATATAGGAGGACACTGAATGCCAAGACGGGAGGGTACAAGAGGAGGCCCATTCTGAGGGCACCAGGCCTGAAACCATTACCCAACAAAACCCCGCTTCTTCAGAAGCCGAGAACATTGAAAGGAAAAAGCCCCAAGGACACTGACCCACAGATAGTCCGGAAGCCTAGCTAGGGATCCGCAAAATCAGACTCAACTGAGCCAACAGTCCTCCAGGAGACACCGTCGCCCAACGGTCGGCCCCCAACCACACACCCTTTACTAGCGAAAGGAACACCAGCCCAAAACTCCCAAGGGACAGGGCAAGAAAAAAATCAAAGGAAATCAAAAGGACACCACAAAATTCCATAAAGACCGACCCACAGGACAAGCCCAGCTCATAAAGACCCAAATGGGTCTACGACAAAAGGGGGAGGCAATGCCCAGACCAACAATAACACAATGTCTAGGACCGGGCATCTGAACAGCTATTTTTACTCTTAACGTCGAGTGGAAGCACCGAAACGACAACTTAAGACTTATCCTCAAGTCGTCAGCACATAGAATACTGAAGTATTCAACACAAATACGTGTAGCAGACCCAGACGAGGTAAACACCTGAGTCAAGAACACGCAGCCGTCATCAGGACGACCCAGAGAGAGAATACTAAGAAGTAAAATGTGGCTAAACAAGATATCAGATTGTAAAAACTCCAAGACAGAGGGCACCCTCTAGGCAATCCCAGCCTCCAGACCGACACATAGGTCCCAAAAGGGGAGAAGCATAGAACCTCAACTAGGCCCATTACACCCCCGAGGAACAACAATCTCAAGACCTACTCCCAGCTGGGCCAGCCCAAGCGTAAGTAGGTCCAAAAACAGGGGAACAGAAGAACCCTGACAACCGCTCACAAAAGAGCAGAGAAAAATGCCTTCAGCCATTCCACAGAGCTCGGGAAACCACCCGAAACTCCATAAATGCAGTCGACAAGGCCGAAGAACCAGAGCCAGCAAGGCTCCAGATAGAAAAGAACAACCCAGAGAGCATGCCTCTCTCCAAATAGGTTAAACCCTCTGTTCCATCACCTGAATCTAGGAAAAGTCCTAAAACAAGGCCTCCATACATAGGAGAACAAGCCTCCCACCTAAGAAAAAGAGGGCCATTAGAGACAGAGCACCTGCCCACGAGACACAAGGCCACCGTCTGAATAAGAGAGCACTTTCCAACACAGATGAACCTGCAAGGAATCCCTTAAAACACAGACAGGGTGAATTAGCTGCAGTGGTTACCCTATAACCCTTCGCCTGCAGAACCGCGAAGCCATCAGGTTACTTCAGCAAACCGTCCAAGGGAAACCGTTCATTGAGCGTAGGCAAAGCCAATGAGTAGCGGCACTCAGGAAATCTGGCCAACCGTGACCAGATCTACTAGCCAGACCAAAGGTCATAGCCCTAATTCCCGGAACAAGAGAACCCCAAACCCGCCCTAGATCATGAAAAGACCGGTAACAACCTGCAACGGGATCCACAAGGGAAAATGCTGAGCAAAAGCATCAGCAACCGGAAGAACCAGGGCGATGACAGGTTCGAGTCAATTGTGTAAAACAAACAATATCCCAGAAATTTAAACACCCCGTCTGATATAGAAAACAGACCCACAGGGAGATATTAATGTAATATCCAGGAGAACCCGAAAACCAAAAACACCTCGCAATTCCCGACCCAAGGAAGAGACCACACCATGCCGAAGTCCAACGCTCCAAAGAAGCTAAGGCATCCTGAACCAAGACGCTAGAGCCCATAGGCGTTCAACTGCCACAAGACGCCCAAAGCAAGGGAATACCACAAGGACAAAGTCACTCGATCAAAAGATAGTCTCCACCTCACGAGACATACGAGACAGAGGAGTACCTGAAACCAGTGATGAGGAGCATCCCCAGATCCGGGAAAAATCCTAAGCAGAGTCCAAAAGAACTCTCTGGAAGGGAACTCCAGGTCCCCAAAGGAGACCCAACTCACATGGAGGAATGGGCAAAATCCAAAAGGTCTCAAAGAAGAGAGCAACCATCTCCCGAAGTGAAACCCAGGGCCCCATAAGGAGACCTAACCCACATGGAGAAGTCCAAAGGTCTCACTGACAAGAGAACCACGGAAGGAACACGTCCAACAGGACAATTCCTAGAGCCTCCGAAGGCCAAACCGCCTTAAACCAACAATAAGGAGGCACTAAAAAAACAATCCTCCCACGTGAGGAAGAATACTCTAGGACCCGAGAGAATCTGAAGCAAAAGGAGTGACGTAGCGGAACGCCGCTGACCCAGTCAACCAGCTTGAAGGCTCAATAAGGACTGAAACAATCCTTCCAGCTTCAAGGACCCACGAGTCCTCATTAGAATGCTTAGCTGAAACTTGTAAAATAAAAACAAGAAACACAAAAAATAAAGGAAGCACTCAGCGCCTCGACCGGACAAGCCAGGCAGAACAGGCGCCACGTGTTTGAACAGGCTACGAGACAGAAGATCTAAACCCAAGCAGGATCAGCCTGCAACAGGGCCATAACTGTCAAGCCACCTAAATCCTCCCTCAGAGGGGAAGATAATAACACACAAAACATAGGACTAACATGTCCCTTAACAACTTCTGCAGAAGTAAACAGCGAGAATCGATCCCAGAGAAAGTTCCCGAAGGAAACATATAATCAAAATAAAAGTCATCCTAACCGGATAAAAGAAAATATAAGGCAACCCGTAGGCAAACGCCCAAGAAGAAACAGGCATACCCGCAGGACCAGCCAAACGGAACACTAATCTTCCAACAAAAACTGGGAAGGATCTCAACAACCGACAAGCAGGAGATTATGCCATCCCCACATGTCTAATGAGGTGAACCATTCGAAGTAGAATACTGCGGATGCCCGTATCCGTTAAAGATAGGATCCTCTAATAACTGAAAAGTAAAATTGAGTAAAACGCAAAGGCGCGCTTTCCTGTAACGAAAGACACAACACTCAGGGATTGCTACAGCCACACGGGCACTGTATAGGCCCACCCAAGGCCGGGAGACCCGGGAGAATTGGGCAAATAAACATCTAGGCTTTGCAGACGCACAATCGGCAAAAATATGTGAAAGCAAAAATGAGCTGCAACCTCCGGGGTGAACAAGCAGCCCTGCAAGGAGTGATAAACATAATCTGGCTTACCCGCATGTGTAGTAGTAGGGAGTGGTAGGGAACTTGCCTCTCAGAGGACAGAACCCCCAGAGGCAGATGGCTCAGCGGACCCTTGATTCCTCGAGCCCGAGGAACAAGGCGCTCTAATACGGCATATCAATCATAACTGATTGACCTGTGTCAACGGGCCAATTCGCATTCTTCACAAGTTGAAGAATCTGAATCTGAAATTTGAACAGTCTCAGCATCAGAATCCTCCATAACTGGATAGAGAATATAATAATATGGACTAAAGAAAAATCTAAACGGCACCTGACACCAACAATGGCTGGTGCACTCACCACCTCCTAAAACCAGACACTAGCAGACCCACACGGTCAGGAATGCAGAAATGGAAGACCAGAACGTAAACACGTCCAGTCACAAGGTGAACCGTACAGTCCAAAAACAAAATGCACGCCCAACCATAAGGTTGCGTCACTTCCCACATAACAAACATGATAAAAAAAAACCTTGTTCAATAATCCTCCTCAGTAGATATTAACCCTCGATTCCAAGAACCAAAGGAGCCTCACTGAGACCCTATATTTTCTACTTATTAAGTCCCGCAGGATAGTACCTTACAGGAAACAAATAAGATACAGTACATTCTGATGAAGTAACATGAAACGATCTTACAGGAATCTACGCCATGGAACAGGAACACGGCCCTTCAAGTGTGACTGATAGTAGTAGCGCCTCCACCATGGACTTGAGAGAAGAAAGCAGGCACCGTAGCGAAGTTTGACAATGCCGATTGCTTGTGGAGCTGTTAATATGAGTCGGGATGGTTTTGCAGAAAGACTCTCCCTGTATCTCCAGACTCTAACTTTCATCCAGACTCTCACTGAGAGGCTGAAAGGATTACTTAAAACTCCTGTCCCATGTCGAAGAGTACTACCCTCCATAAGAGACAAAACAAACTTCTGACACTTCTCTGCCAACCTCCTGGGACGAAAGGCAAAGAATGACTGGGGGATGAGGGGCGTGGGAGGAGTATTTAAGCCTATGGCTGGGGTGTCTTTGCCTCCTCCTGGTGGCCAGGGTCTTATTTCCCAAAAGTAATTAATGCAGCTGTCGACTCTTTCAATTTATGAAGAAAATTAAACAAATTTAGATTTTACTTTTGCTATCTAATTAGTTTTTTTCTTTTGGTATGCTTTGAAAAGCATACCTAGGTAGGTTCATGAGTAGCAATATATTACTAGGAGAAGCTGATTGGTGGCTGCACATATATACCTCTAATCATTGGCTCATTTAAAGTGTTCAGTTAGCTCCCAGTAGTGCATTGCTGCATATGCTTCATCAAAGGATACCAAGAGAATGAAGCAAATTTAATAATAGCAGTATATTGGACCTGCAACCTGCCAATTTAATCATAAATTTAAGCTGCCTCTGTCAGGTTCATATATGTGTTTCTAGGCCGTATCTTAGCCAAGTGCCGCACCAGCCTCTGAACTCACCGCACGTCACTGCTTTCATCAAAGGGAACCAAGAGAACAAAGCAAATTGAAAATATGTCAATTGGAAAGTAATTTAAAAATTCATATTCTACCATGAAAGTAAAATTTTGACTTCACTGTCCCTTTAACAAATTCATAACATTTCAGTTATTTGCATGTACAGCATAATTATATGTTTGCTATTTGTTTTTCTTTATTTTGTCTAATGTTACCTACCTACAAAAGGCGGCTGCACTTGTGTTTCCCGTTGAAGTTACAGGCTGCATAGCTAGAATATTACTGAGGT
Organism: Bombina bombina; assembly: GCF_027579735.1. Classification (NCBI taxonomy): domain Eukaryota; kingdom Metazoa; phylum Chordata; class Amphibia; order Anura; family Bombinatoridae; genus Bombina; species Bombina bombina. The sequence continues at coordinate 1,476,861,615 of NC_069499.1, read as the reverse complement.
TGTTCTTTTGACAACAACAAATGTCAGGTGGCTTTAACATAGACAACTTATGATTGGCAGGATCAAACAATCCACAGAGAAATGTAATAAACCTTCAAAGGATTTTTGTGGGACAAAATGAATTAGATGAAACTGAGCTCTACCCAGTGGAATCTGTTACTCAAAAGACTGCCGGTAAGAGTCTCAAAAAGAAGCAAAGGTGGAATCATTGGGTAAGTGAGGAATAAGGAAGTAGGGAATGAAGATATGTCATACAATCACCTGGTGTTGGAGAATAAAAAAGAGCTATAGGCTCTCAAGCCCAGCAGCAAAGGAAAAGAAGCATTGTAAGGCAGTGCTGTAGGAACTCTTTGCTACCGCCTGTAAAACATATCTCATACTGTGTTATATCCTTAAAGGAATAGTCTAGTCAAAATTAAACTTTCATAATTCAGATAGAACATTCACTTTTTTTCTTATTTACTCCTATTATCAATTATTATTTGTTCTCTTGGAATCTTTATTTGAAAAAGCAAGAATGTAAGCGTAGGTGATGGCCCATTTTTGGTTCAGAACCTGGTTAGCACTTTCTGATTGGTGTCTAAATGTAGCCACCAATCAGCAAGCGCTACCCAGGTGCCGGACCAAAAATGGTCTCCTAAGATTACATTCAAATAAAGATAGCAAGAGAAAAAAGAAAAATTGATAATAGGTGTAAATAAGAAAGTTGCTTAAAATTGCCTGCTCTATCTGAATCATGAAAGTTTAATTTTGACTAGACTGTCCCTTTAATCACTTTTTTCAGCTGGAAAGAGCAGCAAAGCACTACTGAACAACACACTGCAGCATTCTCTAGCAGTCAGATTTTTATAGCCCTTACATCTTAGCTGCCCAACCTTAAAAGGACATTCCGGACAAAATGTAAATGATAGATAAATTACATCTTTGAATAGAAACATATTTGCAATATAAATATATTGGTAAAAATGCTTTTAGTAAAAGTTATCACTTTTTGCTAACATTTTTCTCTGCACGTGCACTGTTAAGAGTGCCAGTGAGGCTTGTATCATGTCATGACAAATTAAGTCATTACAAGATGCTCCCTGAGCAAGATCTGTGTTTTAAATGCTGATGAATGGTGCATACTTAAATACACTTTTGAAACAGCTATAGCTTTCATTAGAAGCATTTTGCTAATACATGTATATTACAAGATTGTTTCTGTTCAAAACTGAAATGCATCCATGTGGATTCCAATTTATGGCTGGATTGTCCATTTAATTTAATTAAAAACAACCATACTGTCCAATAAAAAACTGAAACCAACCACATTAATCTGCTGACACTACCCCATACCTTAAAAGGACATTAAACTACTGGGTACGGGGGGCGTGGCCTAGCAGCGGCACTGAGTAGTCGCATATCTTGAGAGCCCCACCGATTGTTAATATAATCCTACAGCTTTTATCAACAGTACAACTGGCTCAGTACTACAGTGTATCATTTGCCAAGAGACAAGATCAAATTGCTGTATTTGTGAACCTGGAGACGGATTTGGACAGTAGGGGCCTGTAGCAGAGGTGATTCCACAGGTGGCGCCCCCCCCCCCCCCCGGATTCCCGGGGTGTTTGCCTTTCCTGGACACACCGGCAAGAAACTATTAATCGAGCATATTAACGCTCTACTGCATAATTGAATAGCACTAAGGAAAGAGGAGGGGAAGATATCAAATCATACATCTCCAACTATCACGTACCCAAAATGGCTGCTGAGAGAGAAGGCGGCTTACTAGAACACTTAGATTACATTATGGAAAGGCTTGACATTCACCTTATCAGCATGCTGGAGAGAGCACCTTGAGACTCTTTGCAAAACCTACATCTAACATGTTTTACAGCAGTGTACACAAAGGAAAAATCAGATACAATCTATAAGCAAGATGGGGCCGTGGCCACGAGCGCTCCCGCTGTTACCCAAAGCCAGAAGAGTCTCTCGCATTAAAAGCACAAACCACCCTACCAGCAACCACCATTTACTGAGGCGAAAACACAGACGAGTACAGATGAATCTTCATTCAACAAACAGGACACTGATACCAATGCTGATGACAACATTATTCATGTACCTAGACGCCGGCGCATGGCTACATCAGATCTATACGCAATCATTACACCATTCACAGAACGTGCTGTATTGGCCTATGGATCAATATCGGCAGGCACAGAAGAAGATAATATGAGGTGCGTTTGGGAGTTAGACGGGGACTCCCAGACTGCCGCAAAACACCACTAACACTTGCAACGTTCCTGCTGACACTCTACAATCTAAATTAAGCCTGATCTTCCCATCGCAATTGAACTCAGCTTATCACCCGAATAGCTTGGGCTATAATAAACAGGAGACCTTTTACCCGCAAAATACCAGGAAAAGCTTAAAAAGCTTAGCAATGACACAGAACAACCAGGCTTTACCTACGTTTGCTATTTATACTGTAGTCCAGTTAATTTATTTCTATAAGCAAGTTTGAAGGGGTTTTGTGTGCCTAGCAACCTTAATTAGCGCATCGCAATATTTGATTCCACGCTTTTTTATTTTTTGATACACCTTAAGGATCCTATAAGTCCTAATGTTGTATTTTCCACTATTTTCATATAACAAGTACCGCTATATATATATATATATATATATATATATATATATATATATATATATATATAATGTGTTTAATATTTTTGTGCGTTTCCTGATGAGGTTAGTGGGGGGCCCCTAAGGAGCCACCTCTTAAAGCAAAGATAAAATGGGGGTTCCTAAAGCCATGGAGCTGTAGCTCCTGCATGTAAGGCTAACACAACGTGTGATTCTCTCTCGTGACCAGCGGCCGAGGCTGCGGGTGGGAAAAAAGCAAAGGTCTTTCTAAGGTAACAGAGTGTGAACTATGTTTTAATGGAGATTTGATGCGCTGCTAAAACACATGTATCTTACAATGAAGTAATTAATCATATTTAATTTGGATTGAATATACATAGCTGCTTATGTTAACAAAGCCTGGATGTATAGATTGAAATCACATCTTAAGCTTTCAATAAGTGGTATAATTCCTCTTCATAATAATACATCTTTTTTGTAAATTCTCGTGAGTTAGGCAATATAAATGTGACCAGTTTTGGTAAATGCATCATTATAATTTAAATGATTTTGTTATGACAATGTTATCCTCTTATAGATGCATCCTTTCTTCTTGTGTTCATTTCCTTTTTGTGTTAAATTCCAACTGGAAACAGATATAAAGGTCCTATAGCACTGAATCTGGGGTAAGAAAAATGAGGAATATAATCTTTGCTGTCCAAATCAGATGTAAATGTATGCAAAATAGTTTCCACTCTGTTCTGTAACTGCTTTTAGTCCTTAATAAAAAATAAAATTATATTTAAAAAAAAAAACAACTACTGGGTACAACTGCAGTTGCATAGCTACTACTCACTTTGCTAAACTTTTTCGTTTGTGCCTGCAGCGCTCTTAAAAGCCATTCTCTTATTTTAACCCTTTACAAGTGCTGGTTAGTGAAGTTCTTCATCTTCACACTGGAGTTTAAAGGGATATGAAACCCCAAATTTTTCGTCAGTGATTCAGATAATACAATGTTAAAAAGGTTTTCCATTTACTTTTATTCTCAAATTTGCCTCATTCCCATGGTATTATTTGTTGAAGAGATACCTAGTGCTGCCATCTAATGCTCTTGCAAATGAATAACATTATTTCAAAACTGCTGCCATATAGTGCTTCAGACATGGGCAGGCTCCTGAGATTATCCCTGCTTTTCAACAATAGATACCATGAGAACAAAGAAAATGTGAGAATAGAAGTAAATTAGAAAGATATTATTATTCATTAGAGGGTTTTTTTTGTGTACAAAATGTAAAGCTTCTGCTTTCTATTGTACATGACAAATCAAAGTGAAAGGTACAGCTGTTAAAAAGTCAATAACATTGATCTGTGAAAGCACGCCCCTTCTATCACAGGATGCATACAAGATGGCGGCTCCCAGTATAAAAACAGAATTTATGTTTACCTGATAAATTACTTTCTCCAACGGTGTGTCCGGTCCACGGCGTCATCCTTACTTTTGGGATATTCTCTTCCCCAACAGGAAATGGCAAAGAGCCCAGCAAAGCTGGTCACATGATCCCTCCTAGGCTCCGCCTACCCCAGTCATTCGACCGACGTTAAGGAGGAATATTTACATAGGAGAAACCATATGATACCGTGGTGACTGTAGTTAAAGAAAATAAAATATCAGACCTGATTAAAAAACCAGGGCAGGCCGTGGACCGGACACACCGTTGGAGAAAGTAATTTATCAGGTAAACATAAATTCTGTTTTCTCCAACATAGGTGTGTCCGGTCCACGGCGTCATCCTTACTTGTGGGAACCAATACCAAAGCTTTAGGACACGGATGAAGGGAGGGAGCAAATCAGGTCACCTAAATGGAAGGCACCACGGCTTGCAAAACCTTTCTCCCAAAAATAGCCTCAGAAGAAGCAAAAGTATCAAACTTGTAAAATTTGGTAAAAGTGTGCAGTGAAGACCAAGTCGCTGCCCTACATATCTGATCAACAGAAGCCTCGTTCTTGAAGGCCCATGTGGAAGCCACAGCCCTAGTGGAATGAGCTGAGATTCTTTCGGGAGGCTGCCGTCCGGCAGTCTCGTAAGCCAATCTGATGATGCTTTTAATCCAAAAAGAGAGAGAGGTAGAAGTTGCTTTTTGACCTCTCCTTTTACCGGAATAAACAACAAACAAGGAAGATGTTTGTCTAAAATCCTTTGTAGCATCTAAATAGAATTTTAGAGCGCGAACAACATCCAAATTGTGCAACAAACGTTCCTTCTTCGAAACTGGTTTCGGACACAAAGAAGGTACGATAATCTCCTGGTTAATGTTTTTGTTAGAAACAACTTTTGGAAGAAAACCAGGTTTAGTACGTAAAACCACCTTATCTGCATGAAACACCAGATAAGGAGGAGAACACTGCAGAGCAGATAATTCTGAAACTCTTCGAGCAGAAGAAATTGCAACCAAAAACAAAACTTTCCAAGATAATAACTTAATATCAACGGAATGTAAGGGTTCAAACGGAACCCCCTGAAGAACTGAAAGAACTAAGTTGAGACTCCAAGGAGGAGTCAAAGGTTTGTAGACAGGCTTGATTCTGACCAGAGCCTGAACAAAGGCTTGAACATCTGGCACAGCTGCCAGCTTTTTGTGAAGTAACACAGACAAGGCAGAAATCTGTCCCTTCAGGGAACTTGCAGATAATCCTTTTTCCAATCCTTCTTGAAGGAAGGATAGAATCTTAGGAATCTTAACCTTGTCCCAAGGGAATCCTTTAGATTCACACCAACAGATATATTTTTTCCAAATTTTGTGGTAAATCTTTCTAGTTACAGGCTTTCTGGCCTGAACAAGAGTATCGATAACAGAATCTGAGAACCCTCGCTTCGATAAGATCAAGCGTTCAATCTCCAAGCAGTCAGCTGGAGTGAGACCAGATTCGGATGTTCGAACGGACCCTGAACAAGAAGGTCTCGTCTCAAAGGTAGCTTCCATGGTGGAGCCGATGACATATTCACCAGATCTGCATACCAAGTCCTGCGTGGCCACGCAGGAGCTATCAAGATCACCGACGCCCTCTCCTGATTGATCCTGGCTACCAGCCTGGGGATGAGAGGAAACGGCGGGAACACATAAGCTAGTTTGAAGGTCCAAGGTGCTACTAGTGCATCCACTAGAGCCGCCTTGGGATCCCTGGATCTGGACCCGTAGCAAGGAACTTTGAAGTTCTGACGAGAGGCCATCAGATCCATGTCTGGAATGCCCCACAGTTGAGTGACTTGGGCAAAGATTTCCGGATGGAGTTCCCACTCCCCCGGATGCAATGTCTGACGACTCAGAAAATCCGCTTCCCAATTTTCCACTCCTGGGATGTGGATAGCAGACAGGTGGCAGGAGTGAGACTCCGCCCATAGAATGATTTTGGTCACTTCTTCCATCGCTAGGGAACTCCTTGTTCCCCCCTGATGGTTGATGTACGCAACAGTTGTCATGTTGTCTGATTGAAACCGTATGAACTTGGCCCTCGCTAGCTGAGGCCAAGCTTTGAGAGCATTGAATATCGCTCTCAGTTCCAGAATATTTATCGGTAGAAGAGATTCTTCCCGAGACCAAAGACCCTGAGCTTTCAGGGATCCCCAGACCGCGCCCCAGCCCATCAGACTGGCGTCGGTCGTGACAATGACCCACTCTGGTCTGCGGAAGGTCATCCCTTGTGACAGGTTGTCCAGGGACAGCCACCAACGGAGTGAGTCTCTGGTCCTCTGATTTACTTGTATCTTCGGAGACAAGTCTGTATAGTCCCCATTCCACTGACTGAGCATGCACAGTTGTAATGGTCTTAGATGAATGCGCGCAAAAGGAACTATGTCCATTGCCGCTACCATCAAACCTATCACTTCCATGCACTGCGCTATGGAAGGAAGAGGAACGGAATGAAGTATCCGACAAGAGTCTAGAAGTTTTGTTTTTCTGGCTTCTGTCAGAAAAATCCTCATTTCTAAGGAGTCTATTATTGTTCCCAAGAAGGGAACCCTTGTTGACGGAGATAGAGAACTCTTTTCCACGTTCACTTTCCATCCGTGAGATCTGAGAAAGGCCAGGACAATGTCCGTGTGAGCCTTTGCTTGAGGAAGGGACGACGCTTGAATCAGAATGTCGTCCAAGTAAGGTACTACGGCAATGCCCCTTGGTCTTAGCACAGCTAGAAGGGACCCTAGTACCTTTGTGAAAATCCTTGGCGCAGTGGCTAATCCGAAAGGAAGCGCCACGAACTGGTAATGCTTGTCCAGGAATGCGAACCTTAGGAACCGATGATGTTCCTTGTGGATAGGAATATGTAGATACGCATCCTTTAAATCCACTGTGGTCATGAATTGACCTTCCTGGATGGAAGGAAGAATTGTTCGAATGGTTTCCATCTTGAACGATGGAACCTTGAGAAACTTGTTTAAGATCTTGAGATCTAAGATTGGTCTGAACGTTCCCTCTTTTTTGGGAACTATGAACAGATTGGAGTAGAACCCCATCCCTTGTTCTTCTAATGGAACAGGATGAATCACTCCCATTTTTAACAGGTCTTCTACACAATGTAAGAATGCCTGTCTTTTTATGTGGTCTGAAGACAACTGAGACCTGTGGAACCTCCCCCTTGGGGGAAGCCCCTTGAACTCCAGAAAATAACCTTGGGAGACTATTTCTAGCGCCCAAGGATCCAGAACATCTCTTGCCCAAGCCTGAGCGAAGAGAGAGAGTCTGCCCCCCACCAGATCCGGTCCCGGATCGGGGGCCAACATTTCATGCTGTCTTGGTAGCAGTGGCAGGTTTCTTGGCCTGCTTTCCCTTGTTCCAGCCTTGCATTGGTCTCCAAGCTGGCTTGGCTTGAGAAGTATTACCCTCTTGCTTAGAGGACGTAGCACTTTGGGCTGGTCCGTTTCTACGAAAGGGACGAAAATTAGGTTTATTTTTGGCCTTGAAAGGCCGATCCTGAGGAAGGGCGTGGCCCTTACCCCCAGTGATATCAGAGATAATCTCTTTCAAGTCAGGGCCAAACAGCGTTTTCCCCTTGAAAGGAATGTTAAGTAGCTTGTTCTTGGAAGACGCATCAGCTGACCAAGATTTCAACCAAAGCGCTCTGCGCGCCACAATAGCAAACCCAGAATTCTTAGCCGCTAACCTAGCCAATTGCAAAGTGGCGTCTAAGGTGAAAGAATTAGCCAATTTGAGAGCATTGATTCTGTCCATAATCTCCTCATAAGGAGGAGAATCACTATCGACCGCCTTTACCAGCTCATCGAACCAGAAACACGCGGCTGTAGCGACAGGGACAATGCATGAAATTGGTTGTAGAAGGTAACCCTGCTGAACAAACATCTTTTTAAGTAAACCTTCTAATTTTTTATCCATAGGATCTTTGAAAGCACAACTATCTTCTATGGGTATAGTGGTGCGTTTGTTTAAGGTGGAAACCGCTCCCTCGACCTTGGGGACTGTCTGCCATAAGTCCTTTCTGGGGTCGACCATAGGAAACAATTTTTTAAATATGGGGGGAGGGACGAAAGGAATACCGGGCCTTTCCCATTCTTTATTTACAATGTCCGCCACCCGCTTGGGTATAGGAAAAGCTTCTGGGAGCCCCGGGACCTCTAGGAACTTGTCCATTTTACATAGTTTCTCTGGGATGACCAACTTGTCACAATCATCCAGAGTGGATAATACCTCCTTAAGCAGAATGCGGAGATGTTCCAACTTAAATTTAAACGTAATCACATCAGGTTCAGCTTGTTGAGAAATGTTCCCTGAATCAGTAATTTCTCCCTCAGACAAAACCTCCCTGGCCCCATCAGACTGGTTTAGGGGCCCTTCAGAACCATTATTATCAGCGTCGTCATGCTCTTCAGTATCTAAAACAGAGCAGTCGCGCTTACGCTGATAAGTGTTCATTTTGGCTAAAATGTTTTTGACAGAATTATCCATTACAGCCGTTAATTGTTGCATAGTAAGGAGTATTGGCGCGCTAGATGTACTAGGGGCCTCCTGAGTGGGCAAGACTCGTGTAGACGAAGGAGGGAATGATGCAGTACCATGCTTACTCCCCTCACTTGAGGAATCATCTTGGGCATCATTGTCATTGTCACATAAATCACATTTATTTAAATGAGAAGGAACTCTGGCTTCCCCACATTCAGAACACAGTCTATCTGGTAGTTCAGACATGTTAAACAGGCATAAACTTGATAACAAAGTACAAAAAACGTTTTAAAACAAAACCGTTACTGTCACTTTAAATTTTAAACTGAACACACTTATTTACTGCAATTGCGAAAAAATATGAAGGAATTGGTCAAAATTCACCAAAAATTCACCACAGTGTCTTAAAGCCTTAAAAGTATTGCACACCAAATTTGGAAGCTTTAACCCTTAAAATAACGGAACCGGAGCCGTTTTTAACTTTAACCCCTTTACAGTCCCTGGTATCTGCTTTGCTGAGACCCAACCAAGCCCAAAGGGGAATACGATACCAAATGACGCCTTCAGAAAGTCTTTTCTAGGTATCAGAGCTCCTCACACATGCGACTGCATGTCATGCCTCTCAAAAACAAGTGCGCAACACCGGCGCGAAAATGAGGCTCTGCCTATGATTTGGGAAAGCCCCTAAAGAATAAGGTGTCTAAAACAGTGCCTGCCGATATAATCTTATCAAAATACCCAGATTAAATGATTCCTCAAGGCTAAATATGTGTTAATAATGAATCGATTTAGCCCAGAAAAAGTCTACAGTCTTAATAAGCCCTTGTGAAGCCCTTATTTACTATCTTAATAAACATGGCTTACCGGATCCCATAGGGAAAATGACAGCTTCCAGCATTACATCGTCTTGTTAGAATGTGTCATACCTCAAGCAGCAAGAGACTGCTCACTGTTCCCCCAACTGAAGTTAATTGCTCTCAACAGTCCTGTGTGGAACAGCCATGGATTTTAGTGACGGTTGCTAAAATCATTTTCCTCATACAAACAGAAATCTTCATCTCTTTTCTGTTTCTGAGTAAATAGTACATACCAGCACTATTTTAAAATAACAAACTCTTGATTGAATAATAAAAACTACAGTTAAACACTAAAAAACTCTAAGCCATCTCCGTGGAGATGTTGCCTGTACAACGGCAAAGAGAATGACTGGGGTAGGCGGAGCCTAGGAGGGATCATGTGACCAGCTTTGCTGGGCTCTTTGCCATTTCCTGTTGGGGAAGAGAATATCCCACAAGTAAGGATGACGCCGTGGACCGGACACACCTATGTTGGAGAAAAAAAACATAAAAAATTATGCTTGCCAGATTAATTCCTTTCTTTCCTGGCAGGGAGAGTCCATGACTTCATTCATTACTGTTGGGAATATCAACACCTCCCACTTCCCCTATCTCCCAAGTCATTCGGCTGAGGAAACAAGTAAATGCAAAAGAATCATTAGTATAGAGGTGCCAGACGAAAAAAATAAAGGGAAGCCGCCTAAAAGATATTACGGGCGGGGTTGAGGACTCTCCCTGCGAGGAAAGAAAGGAATTTATCTGGTAAGCATAAATTTCGTTTTCTTTCTAAAGGCAGGGAGAGTCCATGACTTAATTCATTACTGTTGGAAACCAATACCCAAACTCCAGAGGACACAATGAAAAAAGAGGGAGGGCAAAAAAGTAAAGGCAGACCCTAATCTGAGGGCATTCAGCCTGTAACACTTTTCTCCCAAAACCTGCTTCCACCGAAGCAAAAACATCAAAATGTATTGAATTTTGAAAAAGTATGTAAGCAGGACCAGGAAGCCGCCTTACAAATATGATCCATAGAAGCTTCATTCTTGAAAGCCCAGGAAGAAGAAACCGCTCTAGTGGAATGAGCTGCTATCCTCTCAAGAGGATGTTGTCCAGCCGTCTCATAAGCCAAACGGATTATACTTCTCAGCCAGAAAGATAATGAAGTCGCAGTGGCCTTCTGACCCCTGCGCTTACCAGATTATAACACAAACAAGGAAGAGGACTGCCCGAAATCCTTAGTAGCCTGAAAATAGAATTTTAAGGCACGTACAAAATCCAGATGGTGGAGCAAACGTTCCTTCAAAGGAAGAAGGATTAGGACAAAGGGAAGGAACAACAATTTCCTGATTGATGTTGCGATTCGAGACTACCTTAGGTAGGAAACCTAACTTAGTACGTAAACCCGCCTTATTGGCAAGAAAAATAATGTAAGGCGGATCCCACTGTAAAGCAGAAAGCTCCGAATCTCTGCGAGCCAAAGCGATAGCCAACAAAAACAAAACCTTCCAGGATAGAAGTTGAAGATCTACAGAATGCATAAGCTCAAATGGAGCCTGCTGCAAAACACGAAGAACAAGGTTGAGGCTCCAAAGAGGAGCAATAGGTTTAAACATAGGCCTGATCCTAGTCAGAGCCTGAACAAAGGACTGCACGTCCGGAAGGTCCGCTAATCTTTTGTGCAGTAAGACCGACAGGGCCGAGATCTGACCCTTCAGAGAACTGGCGAATAGACACTTCTCCAAATCATCTTGGAGAAAGGACAGAATTCGGGTAACCTTCACCTTGTGCCATGGAACACTTCGTTTCTCACATCAATGAAGGTAAGTACGCCATACCTTGTGGTAAATATGGCAAGTGACCGCCGTGCAAACCTGGATCAAAGTGTCTATCACACTATTAGAAAAACCTCTCTTGGATAAGACTAAATGACTCAGAGAATCGAGATACCCTGGGTCAGAAGGTCCGCAAGACAAGGTAACCTCCACGGAGGGGAGGAGGACATTCTTATTAGGTCCGCAAACTAAGTCCTTCGTGGCCACAATGGTGCTATTAGTATCACCAGAGCACGTTCCTGCTTGATGAGAACCACTACTCGAGGGAGCAGGGCCAATGGAGGAAAAAGATATGTGAGATTGAAGCTCCGTAGAACCGCTAATGCGGCTACCAATTCCGCTTGAGGATCCCTCAATCGCGACCCGTATCTGGGTAGCTTGGTAGTGAAACAAGAAGCCATGAGGTCTATCTCCGGGACCCCCCCCCCCCCCCATCTCAGAATAATCTCGGAGAACACCTCAGGGTGGAGAGCCCACTTCCCCGGGTGAAAGGATTGTCTGCTGAGGAAGTCGGCTTCCCAGTTTTCCACCCCCGGGATGTGAATCACGGAAAGAAGACAGGTGAGAAATTCCGCTCATTGAAGAATTCAAGATACTTCTGTCATTGCTAAGGAACTTCTTGTTCCTCCCTGGTGGTTGATGTAAGCCACCAAGGTAATATTGTCTGACTGGAATCTTATATATCGGGCGGAACAGAGCTGGGGCCATGCCCTTAGAGCATTGTGAATCACCCAAAGCTCCAAGATATTGATCGGAAGAGAAGATTGTTCTTGGGACCACGTCCCCTGAGCCATCTTGGGGCCCCAGACTGCACCCCAGCCTGAGAGGCTGGCATCCATAGTCACAATCTCCCAGGATGGTCTCAAGAAGCACGTGCCTAGGGCCAGGTGATTTTGATAGAGCCACCAAGAGAGAGAGTCTCTCGTTGGATTGTCCAGAACAATTTCTTGACACAGGTTCCACTGCCTCAGCATGAATGGTTGTAGAGGTCTGAGATGGAATTGAGCAAAAGGAATAATGTCCATGGAGGACACCATGAGACCAATTACCATTATGCACTGAGCCACCAAAGGCTTTAAAGGGACACGGAACCCAATTTTTTTCTATCATGATTTAGATAGAGCATGCAATTTTAAGCAACTTTCAAATGTACTCCTATGATCAAATTCTTTTCATTCTCTTGGTATCTTTATTTGAAATGCAAGAATGTAAGTTTAGATGCCGGCCCATTTTTGGTGAACACACTGTGTTGTTCTTGCTGACTGGTAGGTAAATTCACCTACCAATAAACAAGTGTTTTCCATGGATCTGAACCAAAAAAATAGCTTAGATGCCTTCTTTTTCAAATAAAGAAAGCAAGAGAACGAAGAAAAATTGATAATAGGAGTAAATTAGAGAGTTGTTTAAAATTGCATGCTCTATCGGAACTACGAAAGAAAAAATTTGGGTTCAGTGTCCCTTTAAGGTGGTCTGAAGAGATAGACATGCTGCAACCAGCTTGGAACGTCTCTGATCTGTCAGAAAGATCTTCATGGATATTGAGTCGATGATAGTTCAGAGAAAAACAACCCTGGTACTGGGAAACAGGGAACTCTTTTCTAGATTTATCTTCCATCCGTGAGTTCGGAGAAGACACAGAAGAGACTCCATCTGATATCTTGCCAAAGGAAAAGATGGAGCTTGAACCAAGATATTTTCCAGGTATGGGGCTACAGCGATACCCTGAGACCTGACCACAGCTAGGATAGCTCCCAAAACCTTTGTGAAAATGCTGGGAGCAGTAGCTAAGCCAAATGGCAAGGCTATGAACAGGTATAGTTTGTCCAGGAATGCGAACCTCAGAAACTGAAAATGATCCTTGTGGATCAGAACATGAAGGTATGCGTCCTTTAAGTCAATTGTGGTCATGAACTGTCCCTCCTGGATCAAGGGAAGGATGGACCTGATAGTCTCCATCTTGAAGGAAGGGACAATGAGAAACTTGTTGAGACATTTTAAGTCTAGAATAGAATGACAAGTTCCCTCCTTTTTGGGAGCTACAAAGAGGCTTGAGTAAAACCCCCGACCCCTTTCTGATGAGGGCACCTGGACGATTACTCCCAAGGAGAGGAGATCACAAACTTTTTTCTGGTCTTGTAGATAATCTTGAGAGAAGAAACCTGCCCCTTGGGGGACGAGATTTGAACCCTATCTTGTATCCCTGGGAAACAACGTCTAACACCCAGGGATCCTGAACATCTTGGACCCAAGCCTCTAGGAAGAAAGACAGTCTGCCCCCTACTCGATCCAGTCCCGGATCAGGGGACGGCCCTTCATGCAGGTTTGTTATCTGTAGTTTTCTTGGCCTGTTTGGACTTGTTCCAGGACTGGTTGGGCTTCCAACAACTCTTAGACTGTTTAGGTTTGAAGGAGGACTGTGCTGAGTTTTGTCTGAATGAAAGGAACGAAAATTAGAGGATTGGCGACCCTTAGTTCTCACCTTCTTATCCTGGGGAAGGAAAGCACCCTTCCATCCTGTTACTGTGGAGATGATGGAGTCCAGGCCTGGCCCAAACAAAATTTTCACCTTGAATGGTAAGGAAAGAAGTCTGGTCTTAGAAACCATATCTGCGGACCAAAACTTTAACCAAAGAGCTCTACGCGACAAAACTGCAAAACCTGAAGCCTTAGCATTCAGATCACAAATAAATAAGTTGGCCTTAATCCTGTCCTGTATATCCTCCATGGGGGATTTGACTTCAATTAGTTCTGACAACGAATCACACCAGTAGGTAGCAGCACCTTCGACTGCTGCCACAACAGCTGCCGGCTAAAATAGAAGGCCCATATGTTGAAACATCTTTCTTAGATAGCCTTCCAACTTCCTGTCCATGGGATCTCTAAAAGAGAAGATATCCTCTAGAGCAGTGTTTCGCAACCGCTGTCCTCAAGTACCCCCAACAATCCTGGTTTTATTATAGCTGAACTAGAGCACAGGTGAAATAATCAGCTGATTGATGAGAGTAGGTTAGTAACCATGGTTACTGATCAGCTGATTACTTCACCTGTGCACTGGTTCAGCTATAATGAAAACCAGGCCTGTTCGAGGTACTTGAGGACCATGCTTGGGAAGCACTGCTCTAGAGGGATAGTACTACGCTTGGCTTCCATTACTCTAAATGTGATTCAGGGTCTGGAAAAAGCTCCTTAAAGGATGAAGAAGGGGAGAAAGGAGTTCCAATCTTTTCCCACTCTCTTGAAATCATGTTTTGCCATTTGTACAGGTACCAGGAAGATTTCAGGAAACTTCTTCTCCTCATAGACCCCATCTAATTTAGGGATAATGGGTCCGGAACCTCTAGGGTAGACAATACTTCCTTCAAAAGAAAGGGAACGGGCTCAACTTTAAACCTAAAATTTGGTTCCTCAGGAAGAGGAAACTAAATTTCAGATACCTCTGACTCCAAAAGCTCAGCCTCAGATGCAATCAAGGTTAGATAATCCTCAGAAAAGTGAGACAAGCTAGCCAACTCAGACTGAATAGAGGTGTTAACCCCCAAGTCAGTGGAACTATGTTTTAATGCTAGATAGTGGTCAGAGATCGTTCCCTGCAACATCTACAGCCAACTTTCACCACAACTCTCAGTTAGAGGATTACATGGTTACTCAAACACCCCAGTCCACACTTGAAGGGAAAATACCCATTAATGGACTAAAATCTTCTTCTTACACTTCGCTGCCATCCTCCTATAGTGACGAAAGGTAAAGAATGACTGGGGGATAGGGGAAGTGGGAGGGATATTTATAACCTTTGGCTGGGGTGTCTTTGCCTCCACCTGGTAATGAATGAACAGTAATAAATGAAGTCATGGACACTCCCTGCCTTTGGAAAGAAACTAAATTTATTTTTACCTGATAAACTACTCTAAACTACCAAGAAAGAAAGTAATCAGGCAAGGTTAAATTTGTTTTTTTCTAATGGTATTGAGAGTTCACAAGACTTTACTATTGGGAACCAATACCCAAGCGGTGGAGTCCTCAAAATCCAGGTGGGATAATAAGAAAGGCAGGCCTCTATTTGCTAAATGCAGCCTTTGTAGGTGCTAAAACATCAAAATGATAAAACTTGGTAAAGGTATGCAACGAAGACGACATCACAGCTTTGAAAATTAATATCACAGAAGCCTCATCCTAAAAGGCCCAGGAAGTAGAGACAGAACAAGTGGAATAAACATTAATGCTGAAAGGCTGTGGTCCTGCCTCCAAGTAAGTGTAACGTATCACATTCCTTAAAGCCAAAGATACAGCCGTAGCCTTTTGGCCCTTGCGTTTACAAGAATATAGGAAAAACAAACTAAAAGACTGGCAAAAGTCTTTGATCGTATGAAGATAAAACTTCAGAGCCTTTACTACATGCAAAAATCTCTCATTAGGAGAGCTAGGGTTAGGACATAAAGACGGAACAACAATTTCTTGATTAATATTGTCCGGCTACACCAATTTAGGTAAATAACCATACCAATTCCTCAAAACAGCCTTAACCCGATGAAACACCAAAAAAGGCAGGTCAGAAAGAGAAACAACATTTCCAAGACTCTAAGAGCAGAAGAGATAGCTAGTAAGAACAAGATCTTCCATGATAACAGCTTGATATCCAATTAGTGCATTGGTTCAAAAAAGAGGGTGCTGTATAACTCTGAGAACCAGATTAAGACTCCAAGGAGGAGCAATAGGCTTAATCACAGAACAAATAGAGTCTGTAAAACTGATTAAATGACTGGCAGACGCACCAACCTTATATATAATGGGACAGAGAGATCTGATAGACCCTTGATAGAACTAGCAGATCAACCATTGTCTGGACCCTTCTGAATGAATTGCAAACTGCGTGGAATTCTAATAGAATGCCAGGAGTAACCGCGATCAGAACACCAAAACAGATAAACCTTCCACACCATGTGGTAAATCCATCTGGTAACAGGCTTGCGACCCTGAATCAGAGTATTGATAGCAGAGTCAGAGAAACTCCTCTGAAAAAGAATCAACCATTCAATCTTCAAGCAGTTAAACTGAGAGATTGAAGATTTTGGTAAAAGAATGGCCCCTGGGATAAAAGATCCGGCCTCAGCAATAGTCGCCACGGGGAATAGCTGGACATCTGCACTAAGTCGGCATATCAGGTTCTGCGTGGTCATGCTGGAGCTATGAGAATTGCTGAAATGTTCTCGTGCTTGAAACGTGGAACCCCTCTGGGTAGGAGAACAGTCGGAGGAAACAGATTAACTAGCTGATACTGCCACTGATTCACTAAGGCGTCTATCAACTCCGCCTGCAGATCCATCAATCTCGACCTGTATCTTGGAAGTTTATTATTTAAATAAGATGCCATGAGGTCTATGTCCGGATGACCCCATCTGGCTATCAATTTATCAAAGATCTCCTGATTTAGAGACCAGGTAATCTGCTCTAATTCTCCACCCCAGGAATGTGAATGGCTAAGATAGAACACTGGTTTTCCTCTGCTCAACTCAGGATGCGAGACACCTCCTCCATTGCTAGCAGACTGCGAGTACCACGCTGATGATTGATCTACGCTACCATTGTCATATTGTCTTACTGGACGCAGATGAAAGGAACTGTGCAAAGCAGGGGCCAAGACAGTTAAGCATTGAAGACTGCTCTGAGCTCCAATACATTGATTGGCAAATTCACCTCCTGAGATGACCATTTTCCTTGAGCCCTCTGGAGCCCTAATACCGCACCACAGCCCGCCAGACTGGTGTCTGTCGTAATTATCTCCACCATAGGTCAAAGGAAGCCTATGCCCTGAGAAACTGGACCTGGAGAAATCCACCATGGGAGAGACTGTCTTGTGGAAGGGTCTAAGCGAAATCAATTGAGACAGATAGAAGTGGTCCCCATTCCACTTTCTTAGCATGCATAACTGAAGAGGTCATAAATGAAACTGTGCAAATGGTATGGTATCTGATGTCGCCACCATGAGACCCACAAACTCCAATAATTGAGCCACTGAAGGAAAAGTTATGTCCTGAAGTTTATGACACGCAGATTGAAGTTTGATTTTGCGTTGGACTGTCAAAAACAGTTTCATGGCCACCTAGTCTATGATTACTCGCAAGAAACAAACTCTCATCTGAGGTACAAGAGAACTCTTGGCAACATTGACCTTCTAACCATGACTGCAAAGTAACCAGAGTAACTTTACGGTGTGAGCAGTCGCTAAAGGTAAAGATGATGCGTGAATCAAGATTTCTCCAACATTGGTGTGTCCGGTCCACGGCGTCATCCTTACTTGTGGGATATCTCCTCCCCAACAGGAAATGGCAAAGAGTCCCAGCAAAGCTGGCCACACAGTCCCTCCCAGGCTCCGCCCACCCCAGTCATTCTCTTTGCCGTTGCACAGGCAACATCTCCACGGAGATGGTTAAGAGTTTTTTGGTGTTTAAATGTAGTTTTTATTCTTCTATCAAGTGTTTGTTATTTTAAAATAGTGCTGGTATGTACTATTTACTCTGAAACAGAAAAGGATGAAGATTTCTGTTTGTGAGAGGAAGATGATTTTAGCAGACAGTAACTAAAATCGATTGCTGTTTCCACATAGGACTGTTGAGATGAAGTAACTTCAGTTGGGGGAAACAGTTAGCAGACTTTTCTGCTTAAGGTATGACTAGCCATATTTCTAACAAGACCATGTAATGCTGGAAGGCTGTCATTTCCCCTCATGGGGACCGGTAAGCCATTTTCTTAGTCAAACAAACAGAATAAAGGGCTTAATATGGGCTATAAAACTGGTAGACATTTTTATGGGCTAAATCATTTGCTTTATTTGGGCATTTTATTCATATTTATGCTGACAATTCACATTTATAAACTTGGGGAACGTTTATTAAACGGCAGGCACAATGTTAAGACAACTTTTCCAGTCAGGGGGCCTTCCTAGTTGTAGGCTGAGCCTCATTTTCTCGCCATTACTGCGCAGTTGTTTTTTGAGAGCAGGGCATGCAGATGCATGTGTGAGGATCTGAAAGTTGCTGGAAAAGTTTCTAGAAGGCGTCAATTGGTATCGTATTCCCCTCTGGGCTTGGTTAGGTCTCAGCAAAGGCTATAGCTGGGACTGTATAGGGGTTAAATTTGTAAACGGCTCCGGTTCCGTTATTTTAAGGGTTTGAAATTTGGTGTGCAATACTCTTAATGCTTTAAGACACTGTGGTGAAATTTTGGTAATTTTTGAACAATTCCTTCATACTTTTTCACATATTCAGTAATAAAGTGTTTTCTATTTAAAATTTAAAGAGACAGTAACGGTTTTCTTTTAAAACGTTTTTTGTGCTTTATTGACAAGTTTAAGCCTGTTTAACATGTCTGTGCCTTCGGATAAGCTATGTTCTATATGTATGAAAGCCAATGTGTCTCCCCATTTAAATTTGTGTGATAATTGTGCCATAGCGTCCAAACAAAGTAAGGACAGTACTGCCACAGATAATGAAATTGCCCAAGATGATTCCTCAGATGAGGGGAGTAAACATGATACTACATCATCTCCTACTGTGTCTACACCAGTTTTGCCCACACAGGAGGCCCCTAGTACATCTAGCGCGCCAATGCTTATTACCATGCAACAATTAACGGCTGTAATGGATAACTCCATAGCAAATATTTTATCCAAAATGCCTACTTATCAGAGAAAGCGTGATTGCTCTGTTTTAAACACTGAAGAGCAGGAGGGCGCTGATGATAATTGTTCTGTCATACCCTCACATCAATCTGAAGGGGCCATGAGGGAGGTTTTGTCAGATGGGGAAATTTCAGATTCAGGAAAAAATTCTCAACAAGCTGAACCTGATGTTGTGACATTTAAATTTAAATTATAACATCTCCGCGCACTGCTTAAGGAGGTGTTATCTACTCTGGATGATTGTGACAACTTGGTCATTCCAGAGAAATTATGCAAGATGGACAAGTTCCTAGAGGTTCCGGTGCACCCCGACGCTTTTCCTATACCCAAGCGGGTGGCGGACATAGTGAATAAGGAGTGGGAAAAGCCCGGCATACCTTTTGTTCCCCCCCCTATATTTAAGAAATTATTTCCTATGGTCGACCCCAGAAAGGACTTATGGCAGACAGTCCCTAAGGTCGAGGGGGCAGTTTCTACTCTAAACAAACGCACTACTATTCCTATTGAGGATAGTTGTGCTTTCAAAGATCCTATGGATAAAAAATTGGAGGGTTTGCTTAAAAAGATTTTTGTACAGCAAGGTTACCTTCTACAACCCATTTCGTGCATTGTTCCTGTCACTACAGCAGCGTGGTTCTGGTTCGAGGAACTAGAAAACTCGCTTAGTAGAGAGACTCCATATGAGGAGGTTATGGACAGAGTTCACGCACTTAAGTTGGCTAACTCTTTTATTTTAGATGCCGCTTTGCAATTAGCTAGATTAGCGGCGAAAAATTCAGGGTTTGCTATCGTGGCGCGCAGAGCGCTTTGGCTAAAGTCTTGGTCAGCGGATGTGTCATCCAAGACAAAATTGCTTAACATCCCTTTCAAAGGTAAAACTCTATTTGGACCAGAATTGAAAGAGATTATTTCAGACATTACTGGGGGAAAGGGCCACGCCCTTCCACAAGATAGGCCTTTCAAGGCCAAGAATAAGTCTAATTTTCGTTCCTTTCGCAATTTCAGGAACGGACCGGCCTCTAATTCTGCATCCTCTAAGCAAGATTGTAATGCATCACAACCCAAACCAGCCTGGAAACCAATGCAAGGCTGGAACAAGGGTAAGCAGGCCAAGAAGCCTGCCGCTGCTAACAAAACAGCATGAAGGAGTAGCCCCCGATCCGGGACCGGATCTAGTGGGGGGCAGACTCTCTCTCTTTGCTCAGGCTTGGGCAAGAGATGTTCAGGATCCCTGGGCGCTAGAAATAGTTTCTCAGGGTTATCTCCTGGAATTCAGGGAACTACCCCCAAGGGGAAGGTTCCACATGTCTCACTTATCCTCAAACCAAATAAAGAGACAGGCGTTCTTACATTGTGTAGAAGACCTGTTAAAGATGGGAGTGATACACCCAGTTCCAATAAAGGAACAAGGAATGGGATTTTATTCCAATCTGTTCGTAGTTCCCAAAAAAGAGGGAACTTTCAGACCAATTTTGGATTTGAAGATCCTAAACAAATTTCTCAGGGTACCATCGTTCAAGATGGAAACCATTCGAACGATTCTACCCACTATCCAGGAAAGTCAATTTATGACTACCGTGGATCTAAAGGATGAGTACCTACATATTCCTATCCACAAAGAACATCATCTGTTCCTAAGGTTCGCCTTTCTGGACAAGCATTACCAGTTTGTGGCCCTCCCATTCGGGTTAGCCACTGCTCCAAGGATTTTCACAAAGGTACTAGGGTCCCTTCTAGCGGTTCTAAGACCGAGGGGCATTGCAGTAGTACCTTACTTGGACGACATTCTAATACAAGCGTCGTCCCTGTCAAAAGCAAAGGCTCATACAGACATCGTTCTGGCCTCTCTCAGATCACACGGATGGAAGGTGAACATAGAAAAAAGTTCTCTGTCTCCGTCGACAAGAGTTCCCTTCTTGGGAACAATAATAGATTCCTTAGAAATGAGGATTTTTCTGACAGAGGTCAGAAAGTCAAAACTTCTAAGCACTTGTCAAGTTCTTCATTCTGTTCCTCGTCCTTCCAGGACGTGCATGGAAGTAGTAGGGTTGATGGTTGCAGCAATGGACATAGTTCCTTTTGCACGAATTCATCTAAGACCATTACAACTGTGCATGCTCAAACAGTGGAATGGGGACTATACAGACTTGTCTCCAATGATTTAAGTAGATCAGAAGACCAGAGATTCACTCCGTTGGTGGCTGACCTTGGACAATCTATCCCAGGGAATGAGCTTCCGCAGACCAGAGTGGGTCATTGTCACGACCGACGCCAGTCTAGTGGGCTGGGGCGCGGTCTGGGAATCCCTGAAAGCTCAGGGTCTATGGTCTCGGGAAGAGTCTCTTCTCCCGATAAACATTCTGGAACTGAGAGCGATATTCAATGTTCTCAGGACTTGGCCTCAATTAGCAAAGGCCAGATTCATAAGATTCCAATCAGACAACATGACGACCGTTGCTTATATCAATCATCAGGGGGGAACAAGGAGTTCCCTGGCGATGAAAGAAGTGACCAAAATAATTCAATGGGCAGAGGATCACTCCTGCCACCTGTCTGCGATCCACATCCCAGGTGTGGAAAACTGGGAGTCGGATTATCTGAGTCGTCAGACATTCCATCCGGGAGAGTGGGAACTCCACCCGGAGAACTTTGCCCAAATAACTCAATTATGGGGCATTCCAGACATGGATCTGATGGCGTCTCGTCAGAACTTCAAGGTTCCTTGCTACGGGTCCAGATCCAGGGATCCCAAGGCGACTCTAGTAGATGCACTAGTAGCCCCTTGGACCTTCAACCTAGCTTATGTATTTCCACCGTTTCCTCTCATTCCCAGGCTGGTAGCCAGGATCAATCAGGAGAGGGCCTCGGTGATCTTGAGAGCTCCTGCGTGGCCACGCAGGACTTGGTATGCAGACCTGGTGAATATGTCATCGGTTCCACCATGGAAGCTACCTTTGAGACAGGACCTTCTTGTTCAGGGTCCATTCGAACATCCAAATCTGGTTTCCCTCCAGCTGACGGCTTGGAGATTGAACGCTTGATTCTATCGAAGCGTGGGTTTTCAGATTCCGTGATAGATACTCTGGTTCAGGCCAGAAAACCGGTAACTAGAAAGATTTACCATAAGATATGGAAAAGATATATCTGTTGGTGTGAATCCAAAGGATTCCCATGGAATAAGATAAAAATTCCTAGGATTCTCTCCTTTCTACAAGAAGGTTTGGAGAAAGGATTATCTGCAAGTTCTCTTAAGGGACAGATCTCTGGTTTATCTGTCTTACTACACAAAAGACTGGCAGCTGTGCCAGATGTTCAAGCATTTGTTCAGGCTCTGGTTAGGATCAAGCCTGTTTACAGATCTTTGACTCCTCCCTGGAGTCTAAATCTAGTCCTTTCAGTTCTTCAAGGGGTTCCGTTTGAACCTTTACATTCCATAGATATTAAGTTACTATCTTGGAAAGTTTTGTTTTTGGTTGCTATTTCTTCTGCTAGAAGAGTTTCTGAGTTATCTGCTCTGCAGTGTTCTCCGCCCTATCTGGTGTTCCATGCAGATAAGGTGGTTTTGCGTACTAAGCCTGGTTTTCTTCCAAAGGTTGTTTCTAACAAAAATATTAACCAGGAGATAGTTGTACCTTCTTTGTGTCCGAATCCAGTTTCAAAGAAGGAACGTTTGTTACACAATTTGGACGTAGTCCGTGCTCTAAAATTCTATTTAGAGGCTACAAAAGATTTCAGACAAACATCTTCTTTGTTTGTTGTTTATTCTGGTAAAAGGAGAGGTCAAAAAGCGACTTCTACCTCTCTTTCCTTTTGGCTTAAAAGCATCATCCGATTGGCTTATGAGACTGCCGGACGGCAGCCTCCTGAAAGACTTACAGCTCACTCCACTAGGGCTGTGGCTTCCACATGGGCCTTCAAGAACGAGGCTTCTGTTGACCAGATATGTAAGGCAGCGACTTGGTCTTCACTGCACACTTTTGCCAAATTTTACAAATTTGATACTTTTGCTTCTTCGGAGGCTATTTTTGGGAGAAAGGTTTTGCAAGCCGTGGTGCCTTCCGTTTAGGTAACCTGATTTGCTCCCTCCCTTCATCCGTGTCCTAAAGCTTTGGTATTGGTTCCCACAAGTAAGGATGACGCCGTGGACCGGACACACCAATGTTGGAGAAAACAGAATTTATGCTTACCTGATAAATTACTTTCTCCAACGGTGTGTCCGGTCCACGGCCCGCCCTGGTTTTTTAATCAGGTCTGATTAATTATTTTCTCTAACTACAGTCACCTAGAATTCTCATTTTATTAACTGCCCAGTACTTCAGGGGTTTGTCTGAAAGAGGTACAGTGATCTCTCCTACAATAATACAAATAACAGCAATTTGTATTGGCAGAACAATAGTAAACAATTTTTAGTTTAGTCTCCTCTCCAGTTTAAAATGAAATGGGAACATGCAGTTTGAAAAAATGTCACAAGATAGCATATGGGTAGGAAGTGGAGGTATCGGTTTAAGTATCGGTGCATTTGCACAAGTACAAGTACTCATGCAAATACTTGGTATCGGTACCGATACCGATACTAGTATCGGTATCGGTGCAACCCATATATATATATATATATATATATATATATATATATATATATATATATATAGTGGGGATGCTTACAGGGGGAGGCTTAAGAACTTCCCAGCTGCAGGAACAAGAGGAAAACAAATAGCAAGATGAGCAGTAATTATGACACTGTAGTTGTACCCAGCAGTATAATGTCCCTTTAATATGTTGGGTCAACAATATGTTAAATGGACATTAAACTCTTATTTGATATATGCATCAGAAATAAAGCACTACATAGAACTAGAACTGCCCCTAATGACTGTTCCAATTATCATAGCGTATAATGTTCAGAACCATGAAAAACTAATGAGCTGAAAAAGAGAGTGCATACATATAGAATAAACAAGCTATCCCTGAATGGCAGATATACTCTCTGGGTTTACTACTGAAATGTCACTGTCAAAACAGTATGCTAAATAAAATCTGCTTAAATGCTACAAATGGAATTTCTGCAACATTACAATGCAGCAGGGAACAGAATATTGCACACACACTATCCTTCTGTTAACTTCTTGTTTGCCAGAGAAGGCAGCAATCCAACCCAATGTACTACATTCAATCTCTAATTCCAAATGGGTTAATATCCATCCTGTACCATTTAGGTTGTCACCAAGATGACTCAGGAATTGTTATGAATGCATTCTAATGCTGTGTGACACGTGTGCAAGCCTTTCCATCTGTATGTCTGTGTTTGCATCTATGACAACAGTCCTTACAGATGGAAATGAGAAAATATGGTTATATTACCTGCTCTATTAAGTACATGTGAAGTTGGCTGCTTTATTGTGTTAAACGGTTGTTGTAGCATTATCTTATTAATATTGCTCTTTTTTATACAAAGAGATTCAAAAGAGCTTACATTGATATTAAAGAGTAAATACATTCTAGACATGATGATGCATTCAAAGAGTAAAGATTTAGTTTCTATAATGAAAGGGAGCCAACAAATTTAAAGGGATAGTGATAGTGAGCCATTTATGCTTACACTTCAATTGTTCAGTTGGCCAACAATGATCACACTGCAATATGTGCACATAGAGGCAGGAGGAAGCTTATCCATTTTTTTATTTGGCCGTGGCCGCCAAACTCCTCCCTCCTCCTCCCTTTCCCTTGTACTGCCTTTCTTTATGCCCGTACACTTGTGAATGTTGAAGGTGGTGACGTTGAGCATTATCTATTGCGCACACACAGTGACTGCAGCGGGATTATTTTACAATATTTTTATATACGGCTATACTAGTCCAATCTCATTGCGCATGCGCCATTTCACGTGCACAGTTAGCATACCTTACGAGTGAGTAAATTGTCATTGATGCAGCTACTGCTGCACATCAGACTATGTAAGCAAGTTATGCGGCAATTTGCAAATCGCAAAATAAGAAACTTTTTAAAAATTTGCATCAAACCTTCATGTTTTAATATGTGCATATGAGGATTGCTGGGGACCAACAAAACAGTTAAAGTAAGCATAACTGGCGTGTAAAAGGACACTCATGTCAAAATAAATGTTTATGATATAGAAAAAGCATAGCACTTTCCAATTTACTTCCAATTCTCAAAAAATGTTATATGCTCACTTTCTGGGAAACAAAATCCTACTGAGCATGTGCACAAGCTCACAGGGCATATATAAAAGAAAACACAAAGGTGGGAAAGAAGCGCCACACCAGGAACAAATCTAAGTGTAGATTATAAATGATGTTTCATAAACAGGTCAAATGCTCACTCACACAAAAAAAAAAACTGAGGTGTACTGCAATCACATAATAGGTATAAATACCAGATACACAGGCACTGCCCTCCCAATGGGGAGCTGCTTTACCAACAAGTCTCCCTCTTCAAACACTTGGAGGCCCATTTATCAAGCTCCGTATGGAGCTTGAAGGGCCGAGTTTCTGCCGAGTCTTCAGACTCGCCAGAAACAGCAGTTATGAAGCAGCAGTCTAAAGACCGCTGCTCCATAACCCTGTCCGCCAGCAATGATGAGGCGGACAGGAATCGCTGCAATTCAACCTGATCGAATACCATCGGATTGATTGACACCTCCCTGCTGGCGGACGATTGGCCGCGAGTCAGCAGCGGGTGGCGTTGCACCAGCAGCTCTTGTGAGCTACTGGTGCGATGCTGAATACGGAGAGCGTTTTGCTCTCCGCATTCAGCGAGGTCTTGCGGACCTGATCCGCACTGTCGGATCAGGTCCGCAAGACCTTTCGTAAATAGGCCTCATAGAGTTAAAGGGACACTGAACCCAAATTTTTTTCTTCATGGTTCAGATAGAGCATGCAATTTTAAGCAACTTTCTAATTTACTCCCATTATCAACTTTTCTTCGCTCTTTTGCTATATTTATTTGAAAAAGAAGGCATTTAAGCTAAGGAGACAGCAAATTTTTGGTTGAGAACCATGAACAGCACTTGTTTATTGGTGGATGAATTTATCCACCAATTAGAGAGAACAACCCAGTTTGTTCACCAAAAATGGGCCGGCATCTAAACTTACATTCTTGATTTTCAAATAAAGGTACCAAGAGAATGAAGAAAATTTGATAATATGAGTAAATTAGAAAGTTGCTTAAAATTGCATGCTCTATCTGAATCCCGAAAGAAAAAATTTGGGATTAGTGTCCCTTTAAAACAAGTGCCCCTGCTAAATGAAGCCACCAATAAGGAAACGCTATCCCTGGTGCTGAATCTAAAATGGGCCAGTTCCTAAGCATTTACATTCCTGCTTTTTAAATAAAGATAGCAAGAGAACGAAGAAAATTTGATAATAGGAGTAAATTAGAAAGTTGCTTAAAATTGCATGGTCTATCTGAATCATGAAAGAAAACAATTGGGTTTAGTGTCCCTTTAAGGGACATAACAGTGTAAAATGAAGATGTTCTTTTTAATTAGAATATTTTATGTCTAAACCAAATCCCTTTTTTGCAGAGGTTATATAACAAGTTGTGTACCAGAGTAACACCATGCAGCTCCTGAGCAAAGCACAGTTAGTGGACCGACCAGCACTCACATACACACGCAGATACCAAGCAGCACTGGGTGTGCAAGTTTTACTATGCAGTTAACCCCTCATTTTTGTCATTTTATCATTTCTAAGTGCATAAATAAGCACCCTTAAAGGGACATAAACTTAAAATATACATATGTTCATGTACCCTCATTCAACAGTACGCATGCTCAGAGAGCTGAGAATGGCATGTATTTGTGATCGACAAGGCAAATTTAGTCACCACATGGAAAATGTGGGTGCACGGGGCGTATGCACATATGCTCAATGCACAGTAAAACCTATCACTAACAGTCATAACTTTTGCAAGTACTATCTTTGCTAATACAAACGTGTGGCTTCTATTTAGAGATACTGTACATTAATGTGCACTTGATCTATGAGTTTTATATAAGCTTGTTCTTTAAAAGGGACATGAATAACATTTCTAATTTACTCCTATTACCAATTTTTCTTCTTCTCTTGGTATCTTTATTTGAAAAGCAGGAATGTAAGCTTAGGAGCCGTCCCATTTTTTGTTTAGCACCTGGGTAGCGCTTGCCGATTGATGGCTACCAGGTTGCTTAACCCCTTAAGGACCACAGCACTTTTCCATTTTCTGACCAGGCTATTTTTACATTTCTGCAGTGTTTGTGTTTAGCTGTAATTTTCCTCTTACTCATTTACTGTACCCACACATATTATATACTGTTTTCCTAGACATTAAATAGACTTTCTAAAGATATGATTATTTTCATCATATCTTATAATTTACTATAAAAAATGATAAAATATGAGGAAAAAATGGAAAAAACACACTTTTTCTAACTTTGACCCCCAAAATCTGTTACACATCTACAACCACCAAAAAATACCCATTTTCTAAATTTTGTCCTGAGTTTAGAAATACCCAATGTTTACATGTTCTTTGCTTTTTTTGGAAGTATTAGGGCCATAAATACAAGTAGCACTTCGCTATTTCCAAACCACTTTTTTTTTTCAAAATTAGCGCTAGTTACATTGAAACACTGATATCTATCAGGAATCCCTGAATATCCCTTGACATGTATATATATTTTTTTTTTTAGAAGACAACCCAAAGTATTGATCTAGGCCCATTTTTATATATTTCATGCCACCATTTCACAGCCAAGTGCGATCAAATAAAAAAAAATGTTCACTTTATTTACAATTTTGTTCACAAACTTTAGGTTTCTCACTGATCCCCCCTTAGCCCCCCAACCTCCCTGATCCCCCCCCCCCCAAACAGCTTTCTAACCCTCCCCCTCTACCTTATTGTGCGCCATCTTGGGTACTGGCAGCTGTCTGCCAGTACCCAGTTTGAAATATTGTTAAGTTTTATTAAAAAATTATTCAATGTTTCTGTAGTGTAGCTTCCCCCCCCCTCAACATCCAACCCCCCACCCTCTCCCAGATCCCTTAACTTTAAATTCCCACCCTCCCCAGTCTTCTATCCCACCTAATACGTAACATTTATTGTGCCATAGTGTAGGGTTCGCGCGCGCACCCTCCCCCTTGTGCGCCCCACGCACGCAATCCCACCCCCCTGCTTCACCGATGGCCGCCCACCCTCCTCCCTGCATCAGCTCCCACCCACCAACAATCACGGCCGTCGATGGCCGATGCAGAGAGGGTCACAGAGTGGCTCTCTCTGCATCGGACCGTTAAAAAATGTTATTACAGGATGCCTCAATATCGAGGCATCATTGCAATAACATGAAAGCGGCTGGAAGCGTTCAGGATCGCTTCCACCGCTTTCAAACACCAACAACGTACAGGATACGTCCTTGGTCGTTAAGGATCTTTTTTTGTAGGACGTACCCTGTACGTTGTTGGTCCTTAAGGGGTTAAAATGGCATGCTCTATCTGAATCATGAACGAAAAAATGTGGGTTTCATGTCCCTGTAACCACTAAACTAAACACTGGATGTCTCTGTGAAGGCACAGCACCGCGCTGACAACACTACCAGTTCTATTGCTCACAGCAATGTACAAATGACATGGACTTGTGACATTAACAATTCTGTATTAAGAGTTTTCTCCTGGCACAGTGACACTTGGAGTATAATCAGTAGCATCAAAAATATATCATAGCCAATATGCAGGTTGGGGTAAAAGGAGAGAAAGGGAAACAGACTTAGCGGTCCTGTTGACTTATTTTTTGTCTTTGTTTCCTCAGAGTCACTATTATATATATTAATAGGGACTTTAGAATATATGTGACTAGGATAAGGAATAGTGAAGCTGTTTAATGAAATTTTAATTAAAGGGACAGTCTAGGCCAAAATAAACTTTCATGATTCAGATAGGGCATGCAATTTTAAACAATTTTCCAATTTACTTTTATCACCAATTTTGCTTTGTTGAAAGCTTAACCTAGGAGGTTCATATGCTAATTTCTTAGACCTTGAAGGCCACCTCTTTTCAGAATGAATTTTAACAGTTTTTCACTACTAGAGGGTGTTAATTCATGTGTTTCATATAGATAACACTGTGCTTGTACACGTGAAGTTATCTGGGAGCAGGCACTGATTGGCTAAACTGCAAGTCTGTCAAAAGAACTGAAATAAAGGGGCAGTTTGCAGAGGCTTAGATACAAGATAATCACAGAGGTTAAACGTATATTAATATAACTGTGTTAGTTATGCAAAACTGGGGAATGGGTAATAAAGGAATTATCTATCTTTTAAAACAATAAAAATTCTGGTGTAGACTGTCCCTTTAATATAAACTAAAGAAAATTAGGTTAGGTTTTACTATGACAATGGATTTATGTTTTAAGCTGGGCAATTTTAAAAGGACAGGTTACGGAATTTTGTAGTGCTATACATATAAATTATATAAAAAATACAACAGTTAAAGGGACATTGTACTGTAAATTTTTGTCTGCTTTAATAAGTCCCCAATTATCTGTTTTATACGTTGGAGTGCATCACATTGTTTATAAATAGCTCATTTACCTTTATTATGTTATTTAAAATAACTGCTTTTGCTTTTTAAAACCACCACCTATACTGGAAATATAAATACTACAGAATATAAATTCTACAGAAAATATATGTAAACAAGAGGCAGCAAGCAAGTTCCCGGTGGGGGGAGAGATAGGCAGTCAAATATTTATTATTAATCCTTCTCTCTAAGGGTCTGATGTTCAAAAACCTGCCAGCATGAAAAGAAACCTCACAAATTGTTTGGGGATCTTTTTTGGGTATTAAATTGCAATGCATGTGGCTTTCCAACCCAGAATCCTTCATAGCAAGATAAACAGCTGTCAAGTTAAAATTTGCCTTTCTGAATAGACTTGTTAGATACTCTTGCCACTGCAGAGAGTTTAAAATTATCAGGCCCAAAGTATTGGCCACTATGTATAGACAGAGAGTTAAGAAATGAAGGCCTTAATGTAAAGAGATAAGTTTAGGTCTGCAATTTCTGCATGCTCAGCCCAAGTATTTGGGTATGTTCTTGAGAGCAATGGATTTAGCAACCAATAAGCAAAAAACAACTGTTTCATATACAAAAAAACTAATTATGCTTACCTGATAATTTAATTTCCATCTGTGAGAGGAGAGTCCACTGCTTCATTCATTACTTGTGGGAATTTAGAACCTGGCCACCAGGAGGAGGCAAAGACACCCCAGCCATAAGGCTTAAATACCTCCCCCACTCCCCTCATCCCCCAGTCATTCTGCCAAGGGAACAAGGAACAGTAGTAGAAATATCAGGGTATAAATGGTGCCAGAAGAATAATACTAAATTTAGGTCCACCCAACGGAGAAACAGGCAGGAGCAGTGGACTCTCCTCCACCTGATATTTTTTATGTTTTCCATCTTAATGGGAGGAGAGTCCACTGCTTCATTCATTACTTGTGAGAACAAACACCCAAGCTCTAGACGACACTGAATGGAAAAAAAAACAGGAGGGCAATAGGAGGCGGACCCTAAACTTAGGACACCACAGCCTGCAAAACCTTTCTCCCAAAAGCTGCTTCAAAAAACATCAAACTTGTAAAACTTTGCAAAAGTATGTAAGGAAGACTAAGTAGCCGCCTTACAAATCAGCTCCAGAGAAGCCCCGTTCTTAAAAACCCAAGATGAGGCCACAGCCCTTGTTGAGTGAGCCATAATCCTCTGAGGAGGCTTATGTCCCGCAGTCTCATAGGCCAAACGTATAATGCTTCTCAACCAGAAAGACAGTGAAGTAGAAGAGGCCCTCTGCCCCTTGAGCTTCCCTGAATACACCACAAATAAAGACGAAGTCTGTCTGAAGTCCTTGGTGGCCTGAAGATAAAACTTCAATGCCCGGACCACATCCAAGTTACGAAGTAACCTTTTCTGAGATGAAGAAGGTTTAGGACACAAGGAAGGAACTACTATTTGCTGATTGATATTATGATTCGACACAACCTTGGGGAGAAACCCCAAACCAGTGCGAAGAACAGCCTTATCAGCGTGAAAAACCAAGTAAAGTGGGTCACAGGGTAAAGCCGCTAACTCAGAGACTCTGCGGGCCGATGCGATAGCCAGTAGGAATAGAACCTTCCAGGAAAGAATCTTAATGTCTAGCGAATGCATAGGCTCAAACGGAGCCCTTTGCAAAATCTTAAGAACCAAGTTTAAGCTCCAAGGAGGAGCCAAACTTCTAAAGACAGGTCTGATCCTAACCAGAGCCTGAACAAAGGACTGAATATCAGGAAGCTCCGCAAGCTTCTTGTGTAGCAGCACCGATAAAGCCGAAATCGGTCCCTTTAAGGAACTGGCGGCAAAACCTTTATCCAGACCATCCTGGAGAAAAGACAGAATTTTGGATACTCTAACCTTGTGCCAGGAATATCCACGTTCCTCACCCCAGGATAAGTAGGTCCTCCACACCTTATGATAGATGCGACGAGTGACCGATTTCCTGGCCTGGATGAGAGTATCAATCACTCTCTCGGAAAAACCTCTCTTGGCCAAAGTACATGGGGGATGAGGGGAGTGGGGAGGTATTTAAGCCTTTGGCTGGGGTGTCTTTGCCTCCTCCTGGTGGCCAGGTTCTAAATTCCCACAAGTAATGAATGAAGCAGTGGACTATCCTCCCATTAAGATAGAAATAAACCTAAATGATTAATTTCCAATACTTCATACACTGTAGCAAGTCATTGGGAACACATTAATGGGAAACACACAATGTCACACAGTTGAAAATAAACATACATGCAAAAAAAAAGTATTTCATTTTTCATTAATAGTTTTTACTGTACCAGGTTTGTCTCATTTTCCCTCCTCAACCTTGCATGAAAGTGTTCTATGTGGATTTAATGTTTCTGGGTCTGTGTTATAATGTCATATTGGGCATCACTGAAGTGTATCAGTAATACACACTGGAATATATATAAGGAGACAGGCAAAGATCTACCATAGCACATGTGTGCATCTGTATGCGTTTGTTACATTAGCGAGAGTGTAAATCGCCTACTAAATAGTAAATGCAGGAAAATGTCTAATTTCTTACTTGCCCACTGTAATTTATTACTCGTTTTTGACAAGTGGAAATTTCCACCGCAGTATTTGTACAGGGATGTTTAACCTTTGTGCTGCCAAATGCCTTCTCTGTCTAGAGGAATATTTTACTAAAATTACTATGTTTAAAAAGTGATTCACATGTACTTAAAATTACAGAATAGATAGCTGTTACTGAACTTCCACTGCTGCATTTTATCAAGGTTTTTTTTATGTATGTTTAGATTTTACATAAAGTAACACTTAGATGTAAATGTTTTGTTGCATCCAAATACACCACCAGATAAACAAAAATAAACATTAATAACACACAAGACTGTGATAGCAAATCCAGTCAGAGGCTGCACCTCCTGAAACAATAAAAAAAAATCATGTGTACCTATGGATGATCACGGCATGAAGCAGGGGTGCTGAATCCGCCAGAGGCAAAACTCAACATTCAGCGATGAGTTTTTAAAAAAAAAAAAAAAAAATGGTGAAAATTTTTCACTAGGTTATTTCAAAGGTTTATTTTTAAATGAAATTCAATATTAACTTAGGCAGTTACACTAAAGCATCAGCTCAACTGCGTGTGTTGATTAACTTGAGAATTATTTTTTCATAATAAATAGTAAATGAGCTGCAGAGAAAAAAAAGAAAATGTATTCAAGATACATTTTAAAAAAATTAAATTTATCTCCTTTGCTCTTGGTCTAATGTCCCATAATTATAAGTTAAAAATGTAGTAATTAAAAGCTGCATTGCTCACAAGAGCGTCTTGCATTTAGGAGTAACAGTGTTGCAGCCCGGGAAAGGCTAGAGGTAGGGGCAAAAAAAATCCCTGACAGTCATAAATCAATGCTCGGAATATTTGCAGCGCTACTCCACATTTAACTGTTCTCTTCAAACCGCACTACGCTTTGCTTGCACTGTGTTAAGGAAAACTTACATAGTGCAACCAGAGCACAGCACTGTTTTAAGAGAACAGCCTGATATGGAGCAGAACTACAAAGCAAAAGCGAAACAGTTCCTGCACGTGTCCAGTTCTTTCTGCAGAAATGCTGCATTTTTTGCAATGACGTCTTAGACCACAGCATTTTCTACCTTGAGTGTGAATCTATGGCAAAAGAGCTCATGTTTCATATTGGCTACTAACAAATTTGATGGCACTCTGCCAGTTGGCTAATACCATACTGCTTAGGTTCATTTGTCATACTGCCTAAAAAATATATTTCTTATATAACCATACATATAGCTTTAAATGTTGTTTTTTTAAAATAATAAGGAATTTAATGTTTCTTTAGTGTCTCATTACATTTTTAAAAAGGTACCAGTTTAGAAGAATATCTAAGACCTAGGGGGAGAAGGAAACCGGTCTGCACTAGTGACATAAATCAGTCAATCCTCTGCAAGGGCCTGGGTACACATCTACCTGACTCTGAGCAATCCTCTGTCATTTTATTATTATTATTATCTTTTTTATAAATATGACAACAAATTACAAAAGCACTATGCATGTGGCTACAATATACAGACTCAATACTGCAGTCTGGGAGAGAAGGTTTATAGTACCCTGCTTTCTAGAAAGCTGACAATCTAAGTGGCCCTACAATCAATACCCAATGCAATCCACTCAATACTCACCTCTAACAGACCCACTCACCATCACAAATATATTAACTCCTGCCCTTTCAATTATCATAATTCTCTGTTAACTACATATAAAATAATTATTAAGGTAAGGCAGAATTGTGGCAAAGATTACCTGCTCCTATAAGAGAAGTTCCTTCTGATCTACTATTCAAATTACTATTTATTTATTTTTAACACAAAACAGTACATTCTTACTATTCTGAAAACTGCTGATCCCTGTAGTAAATAGAAATATTGTTAAACCTTATGGCTGTACTAATTATATCTACAGGTAGAAAACTAGCTTCTAATGGATTTGAAATGACTGAGGATCTATCACTAGAAGCCTGAATCATCAATGATCACGACTCACATAGAGGATGCAAGTTATCCCCATCCTAGTAGAACATGTGACCCTCCCCTACTGTGATTAGCACTGGCTACATGATTAGGGCATCACAAAGCAGTTCAAGATTTATTTTATCATTTGAGATGAAAAAGAAGTTTCAGGGGAACATTGTCAAGCCACTCTATAGGGTGGCTTTTCAAAACTTGTTTGAAGTCATACAAAGTGGGAGACAGATTGATGCCGCAGGGTAGAGAGTTTTAGAGAATGGGAGAAGCACAGAAGCTTTGCAAGCAGGAGAAGAAAGTAAAAATGATAGAAGCAGATAGACATATGTCAGAGGTTTGGAGA
Source organism: Bombina bombina (assembly GCF_027579735.1). NCBI lineage: Eukaryota > Metazoa > Chordata > Amphibia > Anura > Bombinatoridae > Bombina > Bombina bombina. The sequence continues at coordinate 1,476,827,287 of NC_069499.1, read as the reverse complement.
AAAAGTATGGAATATTGTTTATATTGAAGAAAGAAATTTTTCGGTGAGCATTAGTATTTTTGAACAGGTTTGTACAGTATATGGAGAGCCAGCATAAGGACCAGCAGCTGAGGATGACCATCACCTTAGGTGAGTGTAGTTTTATATGTGGCCCTTCATTTTTACAAGTGGAATACTGTATATTGCTTTTTTTCAGTGTTTTGTGTGTTTAATAGGAACATTACTCTTCTGGACCATAATGTATACAGATGATGTAGGAGATATACAATTAGAGGACATCCTGTATTTGTGTCTGTCTGGATGTAAAATATCACAGATACCTTACTGCATAATGTTACCAGGCATACACAAGAAAATGTATAAGTATGATATATATTTTGTTTTATTTAGTGTCTTTTTTATGTTCTTAGACTCCAGAGCCCTAAATAAATTATGATATGTCTGTTCAGAAGAAAAGGTTGCACCCCCTCCCTTGGTCTTTAACTTGTGCCTCTAGCAGAGAAGAAGACTTCTCTCACATATGATTGGCAGCAAGGAAGAGGTTCTCCGTTTATAAATCTGCCCCTTCATTTCTCTTCTAAATGTCAGAAACAGAAAAATGTTTACACCAGGGATAAAAAAGGAAGGGGCAGCTGCTTTATGTTTAGTTTATATTCAAGTAATTCACCATATACAAATGAAGAATAATATATTAGTTTGCGCCTCTTTGATGTGTAGATCTGCATTTTGCAGCTTATTTACAGTTCTGAATCCTGGAAAATCTGAGTAAAATTAAAAACCAATAGGAAACACTCTCTGTAGTATAAGAGAGGATAAAAACGTTAAAGGGATATTAAAGAAGTTTATTATTACACTATTGCTTGCTTATAATTATGGGTTTATTAATCCTGCAAATGGGTTAAACACATGGTTAAAGTCAGCTCATAAGCAGCAATGCATAGCTGGGAGCTAGCTGAACTCAGCAGGTCAGAGAATGATAAGAGACAATCCCCTGCTCGCTCTCAGTAGTGCATCGCTGCTCCTAATCCTACCTAGGTATGCTCTTCAATGAAGGAAACAGAACAAACTAAACTGAAGTAAATTGAAAAGTCTCTCACAACTGCAAACCATAAAAGTTTAAGTTAAGGGGACACCGAAAACTGTGTTTCTTACTGGCCTCAGCAAAAAAGATAAGATACAAAAAATAAGCTTTTAAACCTAAACCTAATAAGCTTGTAAAACTATGTTACAACATGGCAGCCATCAACCATTACTTAAAGGGACACTAAACCCAATTTTTTATTTAATGATTCAGATAGAACACGCAATTTTAAGCAACTTTTTAATTTACTTCTTTTATAATTTTTTCTTCGTTCTCTTGCTATCTTTATTTAAAAAGCAGGAATGTAAAGCTTAAGAGCTTGCCCATTTTTGGTTGAAACCTGGGTTATTGTATCCACCAATAAGCAAGCGCTGTCCATGGTGATGGACCTAAAATGGGCTGGCTCCTAAGCTTTAAATTCCTACTTTTTAAATAAAGATAGCAAGAGAACGAATAACAATTTATAGTTGGAGTAAATTAGAAAGTTGCTTAAAATTGCATGCTCAATCTGAATCATTAAAGAAAAAATTTGGGTTTAGTATCCCTTTAATTAAGCCTAAAATGGCTTATTTCGACTAATATAAAGTATGCATATTGTTCTCAGGCTCTTCTAGCATTTATTTAGCGCTCTGCCTTACACAAAGGACAACACACAATCTGATATCCATAGTATATGGCTAAACATTTTAATCAAAACATCTCAACAAGGCCAAAAATTTTATAAGAATGCCCTATATACTTTTAATGGATAACGCAAGGAACTCTGTTAACATGTTTATTGCACTTGTATTAAAAGGGGAGCTTTAAAGGGATACTTGAAAATGTTTATTGTTTAAAAAAAATAGATAATCCCTTTATTACCCATTCTCCAGTTTTGCATAACCAACAAAGGGCTATTTCCATTGAGGTGGTAAACAAAAACTAAATTTATGCTTGCCTGATAAATTTATTTATTTCTTGACACGGTGAGTCCACGGATCATCAATTGCTGTTGGGAATATCATTCCTGGCCAGCAGGAGGAGGCAAAGAGCACCACAGCAATGCTGTTAAAGAGATATTCCAGCCAAAATGGGAAACCAGATGGGTGCATTTTGGTATTGAACGGAAGCAATTTTGTAATATACATGCATTATCAAAAATGCTTCTAATACAATCTATAGCTGTTTCAAAAGTGTATTTAAGTATGCACCGTGCACCAGCATTTTAAACACAGCACTTGCTCAGGGAGCCTAAGGTGCTTGTACCATCTGGTAATGACTCAATTTGTTAATTGATGACATGATACAAGCCACACTGATGATCTGAGCAGACGCATTATTTAAAACGCAGGTGCACTGAGAATATCTAGCAATGCTTCACATGCACGTGAAAAGAAAAATGATAACACTAAAACAGTGATAACTTTTACTAGAAGCCTTTTTGCCAATACAAGTATATTGCAAATATGTTTCTATTCAAACATGTAATTAATCTATGTGCATTTTAATTTTGACTGGAATGTCCCTTTAACCCTTTGAGTGCTAAGCACTTTCCCACCTGGGTGCTAAGGTGATTTAAGGGTTTTTCTAAATATTTATTTTTTGAACATTTTTTTTTTAACTTTTGTATTTTATTTTTTTCAGATCCCCAAGACTTACACCGGTTAAAAAGGTTAGGCGATTACCATTCCAACAGTGGGTCTTGGGGGTCTGTAGCTGCTTAGATGCCTGAGATACAGGCGTCTAAGTAGCATGCCCCCTTTCCCTATACTTTGTATTGCAAATTTTTAATAAAGTTGCGCAGTGACGTCATCAGGCATTGCCTGTCACTATTTAGGCCCGATCGCCGGGGTAGGAGTGGGTGGGAGCCCCCAGATCTCCCTCAAGGTGGGAGAGTGGGTGGGAGAGTGCTAGCGAAGGCTCTAAACCGTCGTTAGCACCAGAGTGGGAAACTCTGCATCAGCTCAGAGCCGTTGTTAGCACTCAAGGGGTTAAGTATCACTTCCCTTCCCACAACCCCCAGTCATTCGACCGAAGGAAAAGGAGAGAAATTAATTAATACAAGGTGCAGAGGTGCCTGAGGTTTATATAAAAAAAACTGTCTGAAAACAGGGAGGGCTGTGGTCTCACCGTGTCAAGAAAAAAATAAATTTATCAGGTAAGCATAAATTTTGTTTTCTTTCTTAAGGCACAGTGAGTCCACGGTTCATCAATTACTGTCGAAGCCTTACAGATCTGTTCTACAGAGGCCTCATTCTTGAAGGCCCAAGCATAAGACACCGCCTTAGTGGAATGAGCTGTAATTCTCTCAGGAGGCTGCTTTCCAACAGACTCATATGCCAAATGAATAATACTGCACAACCAGAAAGAAAGAGAAGTAGTAGCTTTCAGACCCGTACGCTTTCCAGAAAAGCAAACAAACAATGCAGAAGACTGACGAAAGTCCTTCATAGCCTGCAGATAGAATTTAAGAGCCCGCACAACAACTAAGTTGTGCAACAAACGTTCTTTATGAGAAGGAACAATTTCCTGATTAATATTTCTGTTCGAAACAACCTTAGGAAGAAAACCAAACTTGGTACAGAGAACTGCCTTATCTGCATGAAATATGATATAAGGAGAATCACACTGCAAAGCTGAGAGTTCAGAAACCCTCCGAGCAGAGCTGAGGCCAAGCCATCAAGGCATTTAAGATTGCTCTCAACTCCAGAATGTTTATGGGGAGAGCAGATTCCTCCTGAGACCAAAGTCCCTGCACCTTCAACGAGTCCCAGACTGCTCCCCAACACAATAGGCTGGCATCCATGGTCACAATTACCCAAGAGGGTCTCTGAAAACACGTCCCCTGGGACAGATGTTCTTGCGACAGCCATCACGGAAGGGAGTCCCTTGTTGATTGATCCAGAACTAATCTGCAGCAGAATGGATAAAGCAGAAACCTGACCTTTGAGGGTACAGACAGATAACCCCTTCTCAAGGCCTTCCTGGAGAAAAGATAAGATCCTTGGGATCCTGACCTTACTCCAAGAAAATCCTTTAGATTCACACCAATAAAGATATTTACACCATATCTTATGGTAAATTTTTCTAGTGACAGGCTTACGAGTCTGAATCATGGACTCAATAACTGATTTGGAAAACCCACGCTTAGCTAAAATCAAGGGTTCAATCTCCAAGCACTCAGCTTCAGAGAAACGAGATTTGGTTCACCTCCTCCTTGCACCTAAGGCAAAGAGAATGACTGGGGGTTGTGGGAAGGGAAGTGATACTTAACAGCATTGCTGTAGTGTTCTTTGCTTCCTCCTGCTGGCCAGGAGTGATATTCCCAACAGTAATTGATGATCCATGGACTTACCGTGTCTTAAGAAAGAAAAAAAAACAATTTATGTAAGAACTTACCTGATAAATTAATTTCTTTCATATTGGCAAGTGTCCATGAGCTAGTGACGTATGGGATATACAATCCTACCAGGAGGGGTAAACCTCAAATGCCTATAAATACACCCCTCACAACACCCACAATTCAGTTTAACGAATAGCCAAGTAGTGGGGTGATAAAGAAAGGAGTAAAAAGCATCAACAAAGGAATTTGGAAATAATTGTGCTTTATACAAAAAAAATCAACCACCATAAAAAAGGGTGGGCCTCATGGACTCTTGCCAATATGATAGAAATTAATTCATCAGGTAAGTTCTCACATAAATTATGTTTTCTTTCATGTAATTGGCAAGAGTCCATGAGCTAGTGACGTATGGGATATCAATACCCAAGATGTGGAACTCCACGCAAGAGTCACTAGAGAGGGAGGGATAAAAATAAACAACAGCCATTTTCAGTTGAAAAAATAATCCACAACCCAAAATATAAGTTTATTCTTTAAATGACAAGAAAAACTTAAAACATCAGCAGAAGAATCAAACTGAAACAGCTGCCTGAAGAACTTTTCTACCAAAAACTGCTTCTGAAAAAGCAAATACATCAAAACGGTAGAATTTAGTAAATGTATGTAAAGAAGACCAAGTTGCCGCTTTGCAAATTAGATCAACTGAAGCTTCATTCTTAAAAGCCCACGAAGTGGAGACTGAACTAATAGAATGAGCTGTAATTCTCTGAGGCAGGGCCTGACCCGACTCCAATAAGCTTGAAGAATCAAAAGCTTTAACCAAGAAACCAAGGAAATAGCAGAAGCTTTCTGACCTTTCCTAGGACCAGAAAATATAACAAATAGACTAGAAGTCTTCCTGAAATCTTCAGTAGCTTCAATATAATATTTCAAACCTCTCACCACATCCAAAGAATGTAAGGATCTTTCCAAAGAATTCTTAGGATTAGGACACAAGGAAGGAACAACAATTTCTCTACTAATGTTGATAGAATTCACAACCTTAGGAAAAAAATTAAATGAAGTCCGCAAAACCGCCTTATCCTGATGAAAAATCAGAAAAGGAGATTCACAAGAAAGAGCAGATAGCTCAGAAACTCTTCTAGCAGAAGAGATTGCCAAAAGAAACAATACTTTCAAGAAAGTAGTTAAATGTCCAAAGAATGCATAGGCTCAATATGGAGGAGCCTGTAAAGCCTTCCAAACCAAATTAAGACTCCAAGGAGGAGAGAATGATTTAATGACAGGCTTAATACGAACTAAAGCCTGTACAAAACAGTGAATATCAGGAAGTTTAGCAATCTTTCTGTGAAATAAAAGAGAAAGAGTAGAGATTTGTCCCTTCAAGGAACTTGCAGACAAAACCTTATCCAAACCATCCTGAAGAAACTGTAAAATTCTTGCAACTCTAAAAGAATGCCATGAGAATTTATGAGAAGAACACCATGAAATGTAAGTCTTCCAAACTTAATAATAAATCTTCCAAGAGACAGATTTACGAGCTTGTAACATAGTATTAATCACTGAGTCAGAGACAGCAGGTTCAGCCTTAACAAAAGTGGCCAAGGTTGGCAGCAGGACATCCGAACAAGACCCGCATACCAAAACCTGTGAGGCCATGTTGGAGCCACCAGCAACACAAAAGATTGTTCCATAATGATTCTGGAGATCACTCTTGGAAGAAGAACTAGAGGCGAGAAAATATAAGAAGGTTGATAACACCAAGGAAGTGTCAGCGCACCCACTGCTTCCGTCTCAAACTCCCTGAACCTGGACAGGCATCTGGGAAGTCTCTTGTTTAGATGAGAGGCCATCAGATTTATCTGTAGAAGATCCCATATCTGAACAATCTGAGAAAACACATCTGGATGGAGGGACCACTCCCCAGGATGTAAAGTCTGACGGCTGAGATAATCTGCCTCCCAATGTCTATACCTGGGATATGCACCGCAAAAATAAGACAGGAGCTGGATTCCGCCCAAGCAAGTATCCGAGATACTTCTTTCATAGCTTGTGGACTGTGAGTCCCACCCTGCTGATTGACAAATGCCACTGTGTGTGATATTGTCTGTTTGAAAATAAATTAACAGTTCTCTCTTCAACAGAGGCAAAAACTGAAGAGCTCTTTAGAATTGAGTTCTTAAATATTGATTGGTAATCTTGCCTCTTGAGATTTCCAAACCCCTTGTGCTGTCAGAGATCCCCAAACAGCTCCCCAACCTGAAAGACTTGCATCTGTAGAGATCATAGTCCAGGTTAGCCGAACAAGAAGCCCCTTGAACTAAACTCTGGTGATTTAACCACCACGTCAGAGAGTGTCGAACATTGGGATTTAAGGATATTAATTGTGATATCTTTGTATAATCCATGCACCATGGATTCAGCAAACAAAGCTGGAGAGGTCTCATGTGAAACGAGCAAAGGGAATCGCGTCCGATGCTGCAGTCATGAGACCTAAATTCTCCATGCACATAACCACTGAAGGGAAAGACTGAGACTGAAGGTGCCGACAGGCTGCAACCACTTTCAAACGTCTCTTGTCTGTTAGAGACAGAGTCATAGACACTGAATCTATCTGGAAACCTGAAAAGGTGACCCTTGTCTGAGGAATCAAGAAACTTATTGGAAAATTGATCCCCCAACCATGTTTCCGAAGAAAAAACACTAGTTTATTATTGTGAGATTCTGCAGAACGGAAAGACTGAGCTAGTACCAAGATATCGTCCAAATAAGAAAACACCCCAATACCCTGCTCTCTGGTTTCCATAAAGCAGGGCACCAAGAACCTTTAAAAAAGATTCTTTGAGCGGTTGCTAGTCCAAATGGAAAAGCAATGAATTGGTAACGCTTGTCTAGAAAAGAGAATCTCAGGAACTGATAATGATCTGAATGAATCGGAATATGAAGGTATACATCCTGCAACCCATTGTGGACCTAAAATGTCCTTGCTGAATAAAAGGCAGAACAGTCCTTAAAGTCACCATTTGAAAATTGGTACTCTTACATAACGATGCAAAATTTTCAGAGCCAGAATTGGTCTGAATGAAATTTCCTTCTTTGGGACAATGAATAGATTTGAATACACCCCAGACCTTGCCCCTGAAAAGGAACTGGCATGACTACCCCTGAAACTCCAGGTCTGAAACACACTTCAGGAAAGCCTGAGCTTTAACTGGATTTGCTGGGATGCGTGAGAGAAAAAAAGTCTTCTCACAGGAGGATTTACTCAGAATGTTATTTGAAACCCCTGAGAGACAACACTCTGAAACCATTGATTTTGGACTGAATTTATAAAAAACATTCTTGAAAAAAAACTTAATCTGCCCCCTACCAGCTGAGCTGGAATGAGAATCGCACCTTCATGCGGATTTAGGGGCTGGCTTTTGGTTTCTTAAATGGGTTGGATTTATTCCATTTAATGAAGGTTTCCAATTGGAAACAGATTCCATAGGGAAGGATTAGGTTTTTGTTCCTTATTTGACAAACAGAACGAAAACGAATTAAGAGGCATCATATTTACCCATAGGTCACTTATTACCTTGGAAAGAAAGAGATAGCAATCTAGACTTAAAGGGACAGTAAAGTCAAAATTAAACTTTCATGATTCAGATAGGGCATGCAATTTTAAACAACTTTCCAATTTACTTTTATCATCAAATTTGCTTTGTTCCCTTGGTGGTATTTTTGAAAAGCTAAACCTAGCTAGGCTCAAACTGATTTCTAAACAGTTGAAAACCGCCTCCTAGCTCAGAGCATTTTGAAAGTTTTTCACAGTTAGACTGTGCTAGTTCACATGTGTCATATAGATAACATTGTGCTCACTCGCGTGAAGTTATTTAGGAGTCTTCACTGATTGACTACACTGCATGTCTGTCAAAGGCACTTAGATAAGGAGGCTGCCTGCAAAGGCTTAGATACAAGGTAATCACAGAGGTAAAAAGTATTTAATATAACTGTGTTGGTTATGCAAAAACGGGGAATGGGTAATAAAGGGATTATCTATCTTTTTAAATAAGAAAAATTTTGGTGTAGACTGTCCCTTTAAAGAGTCATATCAGCATTCCAAGATTTAAGCCTCAAAATTCTTCTAGCTAAAAATAGCTAAAGACATAGATCTTACATCAAACTTGATGATATAAAAAAATGGCATCAGAACTGATTAGTATGTTGCCGTAAGCGAATAATACTAGATAAATCAGAATCCAATTCTTGTTGCGCTAAATCTCCAACAAAAAAATTTGATGCAGCTGCAATATCAGCCAAAGAAATTGCAGGCCTGAGACGACCTGAATATAAATAAGTTTTCCTTAGATAAGATTCAAGTTTCCTATCTAAAGGAACTTAAGTACGATCTTCCATAGGAATAGAGGTACGTTCAGCAAGAGTAGAAATAGCCCCATCAGCTTTGAGGATCTTTTCACAAAACTCTATACAAATTGCTGGTAAAAGGATACAATATTTTAAACCTTGAAGAAGGAATAAAAGAAGTACCCGGCTAATTCCATTCCTTAGAAATCATAACAGAAATAGCATCAGGAACAGGAAAAAAACCTCTGGAGTAACCGCAGGAGGTTTAAAAACAGAATTTACCAGTTCTAATATCAAGAGGACTAGTTTCCACGATATCCAAAAATAATTAACACTTCTTTAACAAAGAACGGAAATACTTCATTTTAAATAAATAAGTAGATTTGTCAGTGTCAATATCTGAGGAAAGATCTTCTGAATCAGATAGATCCTCAACAGAAGAGGATAATTCATTATGTTGTCGGTCATTTGAAATTTCATCAACCTTATAAGAAGTTTTAAAAGACCGTTATATTAATTTGAAGGCTGAATAGCAGACAAAGCCTTCTGAATAGAATCAGTAACAAATTCTTTAAATTTCATAGGTATAACATGTACATTAAAAGTTGAAGGAACAACAACAGGAAATGTACTATTTACTGATGGACACAAAATCTGCATGTAAAAGTTTATCATGATAACTAATACAATGACATTCGGAAATATAATGCACTTAGCTTTAGTAGAACCGACATCAGGCAGCAAAGTTCCAACAGATACTTCTGAGGCAGGATCAGATTGAGACATCTTGCAAAATGTAAAATAAATAACATATAAAGCAAAATTTGTCAATTTCCTTATATGACAGTTTCAGAAAAAGGCAAGAGGCAAATAGTAATGGGGTATTAAATTAATGAAAAAATTTGGCGCCAAGTATGACGCACAACGTAACTGAAATTTTTTTGGCGCCAACAATATCCGGAAATGACACACTTGCGTCACTAACGACGCAACCGTGTGTAAGGCTTCAACGTCAACTACGACGATGGAAATGACGAACTTGCGTCAACAGACGTACTTTTCGCGGCAAAAAATTCCAGCGCCAAAAATTACGCAATAAAGTCTACCATTTGGCGCACCCACGGGCCTAGTACTGCCCGCAATTTGCAAGGAAAAAAAAAGTAGTCAATTGAAAAAAAGATTAAATTGTGGGGTTTGATATCAGAGCACCAAACAAACATAGGCAGGGTCTATGGGCAGATAGTCAAATACCAAAGGTAACAATAAGTTTTGAATAATACAAATTAATACATATGATTAAAAGGTTGATACATTTTAAAATATACAACAGTTGTCATGGATCCATGTTACACTTTGAAACAATAAAAAATTCACTTTGAAACAATTAATAACAACAAAAATAATTTCTAACAAATTATGGGCTAGATTTAGAGTTTGGCGGCCAAAGGGGTGTGTTAGCTACGCATGCTTTTTTTCTCCCGCACCTTTTAAATACCGCTGGTATTTAGAGTTCACAGAATGGCTGGGTTTTCAGTGCGTTAGGCTCCAAAAAGGGAGCGTAGAGCATAATTTAACGCCACTGCAACTCTCGATGCTTACGGACGCGGCCAGCTTCAAAAACGTGCTCGTGCACGATATCCCCATAGAAAACAATGGGGCAGTTTGAACTGAAAAAAAAACCTAACACCTGCAAAAAAGCAGCGTTCAGCTCTTAACGCAGCCCCATTGTTTTATATGGGGAAACACTTCCTACGTCTGCACCTAACACTCTAACATGTACCCCGAGTCTAAACACCCCTAACCTTACACTTATTAACCCCTAATCTGCCGCCCCCGCTTTCGCTGACCCCTGCATATTTTTTTAACCCCTAATCTGCCGCTCCGTAAACCGCTGCTACCTATATTATAGTTATGTACCCCTAATCTGCTGCCCCTAACACCGCCGACCCCTATATTACATTTATTAACCCCTAATCTGCCCCCCACAACGTCGCCGCCAGCTACCTACAATAATTAACCCCTAATCTGCCGATCGGAGCTCACCGGTACTATAATAAATGTATTAACCCCTAAAGCTAAGTCTAACCCTAACACTAACACCCCCCTAAGTTCAATATAATTGTTATCTAACGAAATAAATTAACTCTTATTAAATAAATTATTCCTATTTAAATCTAAATACTTACCTGTAAAATAAACCCTAATATAGCTACAATATAAATTATAATTATATTGTAGCTATTTTAGGATTAATATTTATTTTACAGGCAACTTTGTATTTATTTTAACCAGGTACAATAGCTATTAAATAGTTAATAACTATTTAATAGCTACCTAGTTAAAATAATTACAAAATTACCTGTAAAATAAATCCTAACCTAAGTTGCAATTAAACCTAACACTACACTATCAATAAATAAATTAAATAAACTACCTACAATTATCTACAATTAAACCTAACACTACACTATCAATAAATAAATTAAATACAATACCTACAAATAAATACAATTAAATAAACTAACTAAAGTACAAAAAATAAAAAAGAACTAAGTTACAAAAAATAAAAAAATATTTACAAACATTAGAAAAAAATTACAATTTTAAATTAATTAAACCTACTCTAAGCCCCCTAATAAAATAACAAAGACCCCCAAAATAAAAAAATGCCCAACCCTATTCTAAATTACAAAAGTTCAAAGCTCTTTTACCTTACCAGCCCTTAAAAGGGCCCTTTGCGGGGCATGCCCCAAAGAATTCAGATCTTTTGCCTGTAAAAAAAAACATACAATACCCCCCCCCCAACATTACAACCCACCACCCACATACCCCTAATCTAACCCAAACCCCCCTTAAATAAACCTAACACTAAGCCCCTGAAGATCTTCCTACCTTGTCTTCACCATGCCAGGTATCACTGATCGTTCCAGGCTCCGAAATCTTCATCCAAGCCCAAGCGGGGGCTAGACATCCATCATCCGGCTGAAGTCTTCTATCAAGCGACGGCTGAAGAAGTCCCGAAGAGGCTCCAAAGTCTTCATCCTATCCGGGAAGAAGAGTAGATCCGGACCGGCAACCATCTTCTTCCAAGCGGCATCTTCTATCTTCATCCGATGAGGACCGGCTCCATCTTGAAGACCTCCACCGCGGACCCATCTTCTTCTTCCGACGACTTCCCGACGAATGACGGTTCCTTTAAGGGACGTCATCCAAGATGGCGTCCCTCGAATTCCGATTGGCTGATAGGATTCTATCAGCCAATCGGAATTAAGGTAGGAAAATTCTGATTGGCTGATGGAATCAGCCAATCAGAATCAAGTTCAATCCGATTGGCTGATTCAATCAGCCAATCAGATTGAGCTCGCATTCTATTGGCTGTTCCGATCAGCCAATAGAATGCGAGCTCAATCTGATTGGCTGATCGGATCAGCCAATCGGATTGAACTTGACTCTGATTGGCTGATTCCAAGATAGAAGATGCCGCTTGGAAGAAGATGGTTGCCGGTCCAGATCTACTCTTCTTCCCGGATAGGATGAAGACTTTGGAGCCTCTTCGGGACTTCTTCAGCCGTCGCTTGATAGAAGACTTCAGCCGGATGATGGATGTCTAGCCCCCGCTTGGGCTTGGATGAAGATTTCGGAGCCTGGAACGATAGGTGATACCTGGCATGGTGAAGACAAGGTAGGAAGATCTTCAGGGGCTTAGTGTTAGGTTTATTTAAGGGGGGTTTGGGTTAGATTAGGGGTATGTCGGTGGTGGGTTGTAATGTTGGGGGGGGTATTGTATGTTTTTTTTACAGGCAAAAGAGCTGAATTCTTTGGGGCATGCCCTGCAAAGGGCCCTTTTAAGGGCTGGTAAGGTAAAAGAGCTTTGAACTTTTGTAATTTAGAATAGGGTAGGGCATTTTTTTATTTTGGGGGTCTTTGTTATTTTATTAGGGGGCTTAGAGTAGGTGTTATTAGTTTAAAATTGTAATTTTTTTCTAATGTTTGTAAATATTTTTTTATTTTTTGTAACTTTGTTCTTTTTTATTTTTTGTACTTTAGTTAGTTTATTTAATTGTATTTATTTGTAGGAATTGTATTTAATTTATTTATTGATAGTGTAGTGTTAGGTTTAATTGTAGATAATTGTAGGTAGTTTATTTAATTAATTTATTGATAGTGTAGTGTTAGGTTTAATTGTAACTTAGGTTAGGATTTATTTTACAGGTAATTTTGTAATTATTTTAACTAGGTAACTATTAAATAGTTATTAACTATTTAATAGCTATTGTACCTGGTTAAAATATATACAAAGTTGCCTGTAAAATAAATATAAATCCTAAAATAGCTACAATATAATTCTAATTTATATTGTAGCTATATTAGGGTTTATTTTACAGGTAAGTATTTATCTTTAAATAGGAATAATTTATTTAATAAGAGTTAATTTATTTTGTTAGAATAAAATTATATTTAACTTAGGGGGGTGTTAGGGTTAGGGTTAGAATTAGCTTTAGGGGTTAAAAAATTTATTAGAGTAGCGGTGAGCTCCGATCGGCAGATTAGGGGTTAATACTTGAAGTTAGGTGTCGGGAGGGCAGATTAGGGGTTAATACTATTTATTATAGGGTTATTGAGGCGGGAGTGAGGCGGATTAGGGGTTAATAACTTTATTATAGTAGCGGTGCGGTCAGCTCGGCAGATTAGGGGTTAATAAGTGTAGGTAGGTGGAGGCGACGGTGAGGGGGGCAGATTAGGGGTAATAAATATAATATAGGGGTCGGCGGTGTTAGGGGCAGCAGATTAGGTGTTCATAGGGATAACGTAGGTGGCAGCGGCGTGCGGTCGGCAGATTAGGGGTTAAAAAAATTTAATAGAGTGGCGGCGATGTGGGGGGACCTCGGTTTAGGGGTACATAGGTAGTTTATGGGTGTTAGTGTACTTTAGAGCACAGTAGTTAAGAGCTTTATAAACCGGCGTTAGCCCAGAAAGCTCTTAACTACTGACTTTTTTTCTGCGGCTGGAGTTTTGTCGTTAGATTTCTAACGCTCACTTCAGCCACGACTCTAAATACCGGCGTTAGAAAGATCCCATTGAAAAGATAGGATACGTAATTGACGTAAGGGGATCTGCGGTATGGAAAAGTCGCGGCTGGAAAGTGAGCGTTAGACCCTTTAATGACTGGCTCCAAATACCAGAGGGCGGTAAAAACCAGCGTTGGGAGCCTCTAACGCTGGTTTTGACGGCTACCGCCCAAATCTAAATCTAGGCCAATTTTTCTAACGCATAAAAATCTAATACATAGAATGCTTGTATTGTATTAGATTTTTATGAGTCAGAAACATTATTTGTTAGAAATTATTTTTGTTGTTATTAATTGTTTCAAAGTGTATTTTTTATTGTTTCAAAGTGTAACATGGATCCATGACAACTGTTGTATATTTTAAAATGTATCAACCTTTTAATCATATGTATTAAATTGTATTATTCAAAACTTATCGTTACCTTTGGTATTTGACTATCTGCCCATAGACCTTTCCTACGTTTGTTTGGCGCTCTGATATCAAACCCCACAATTGAATCTACCCTTTGGCAACTAGGTGCCAATTTATTAGAGCTGGAGGTCTGTTGTATAGTTGGCGCTTAGTTATCACCTTTCATCAATTTATTTTCCCTAAATATGAAACTGACAGTCTGCAGAAGGAAAAACATGAACCTGACTCATGGCAAATATAAGTACAATACATATATTTAGAACTTTATATAAATTCATAAAGTGCCAGACCATAGCTGGGGTGTCTTAAGTAATAAAAAACATACTTACCAAAAGACACCCATCCACATATAGTAGATAGCCAAACCAGTACTGAAACAGTTATCAGTAGAGGTAATGGTATATGAGAGTATATCGTCGATCTGAAAAGGGAGGTAGGAGATGAATCTCTACGACCGATAACAGAGAACCTATGAAATAGATCACCGTGAGGAAAACCATTGCATTCAATAGGTGATACTCTCTTCACGTCCCTCTGACATTCGCTGTACTTTGAGAGGAATAGGGCTTCAAAAAAGCTGAGAAGCGCATGTCAACGTAGAAGTTTTAGCACAAACTTACTTCACCACCTCCATAGGAGGCAAAGTTTGTAAAACTGAATTGTGGGTGTGGTGGGGGTGTATTTACAGGCATTTGAGGTTTGGGAAACTTTGCCCCTCCTGGTAGGATTGTATATCCCATACATCACTAGCTCATGGACTCTTGCCAATTACATGAAAGAAAAATGTCATCAAAGTATAAGGAGAATTGTTATGTTACCACCAGTTTCCAATCTTTACCACCTCAATGGAAACTATAACACTGTTATATTAATATACTTTTTACCGCTGTGATTACCTTGTATCTAAGCTTCTGCCGACTGACCCCTTATCTCAGGTTTTTGACAGACTTGCATTTTAACCAATCAGTGCTGACTCAAAAATAATTTCACAGGAGTGAGCCCATGTTATCTATATGGCACACATGACCTAGCACAATCCAACTGTGAAAAACCGTCAAAATGCACTGAGATAAAAGGCAGCCTTCAAGGCTTTAGAAATTAGCATATGAGCCTAGGTTTAGCTTTCAACAAAGAATACCAAGTGAACAAAGCAAAGTTGATGATAAAAGTAAATTGGAAAGTTGTTTAATAATTTAATTGAAATATGAAAGTTTGATTTAGACTTCACTCTCCCTTTAAGCGCAATCTAAAGTACCACTGAGACCTGGAATAAGCATTTATTGTATAACACAAACTAGCCCTCACCAACTCTGCATCCTCCTATATTTCTGCCCTTGTAAATACTCCCCAACCCCCCCTCCACTCTACTCATGACCCACTTCACTCACCATCTCTCATCCCTTCCTCACTCTCTCGATTGCAAGACTTTTCTAGAACTGCACCTATCACATGGATCTCCTTGCCTCGCTCAGTCAGACATGCCTCTAGTTGTAAAATAGTCATGTTCCTTAAAAACATAATCTGTTCAACTGTGCGCACAACTTACGTTAAGATGTCTCTACTTCTTATGTTTCCCTCTCCCTCAACTTCCTCATGTACTTCTTTTAGAATGTAAGCTCACGAGTCCACCTGTCCTGGCAATCATTTTATGTAAAGATGGTTTACAGCTTACAGAGACTTAAGGACAGGGCCTTCTACCCCTATGATTTATGTAAATGTATTATGATTAATGCACTCCATAACTGTATACTTATGATTTTATTTATATATATATATATATATATATATATATATATATATATATATATATATATATATATATACACACACACACTAGTCCTAAAGCCTGTGTACACTGGCCAATTTTTTTAAGTACCGCAGTTCCAACCCTTGCTCCCTCTCTCTCCCCCTCTCTTTTGCGCTCTCTCCCCCCTCTTTTGAGCTCCCTCTCTCCCCCCCTCTTTTGAGCTCCCTCTCTCCCCCCTCTTTTGCGCTCTCTCTCTCCCCCTCTTCTGCTCTCTCCCCCCTCTTCTGCTCTCTCCCCCTCTTCTGCTCTCTCACCCCCCTCTTTTGCTCTATCTCTCCCCCCCCCTCTTTTGCTCTCTCTCCCCCTCTGTTGCGCTCTCTCTCCCCCCCCCTTTTGCTCTCTCTCCCCTCTTTTGCTCTCTCTCTATTCCCCCTCTTTTGCTCTCTCTCTCCTCCTCTTTTGCTCTCTCCCCCCCTCTTTTGCTCTCTCTCTCTCTTCCCCCTCTTTTGCTCTCTCCCCCCTCTCTTTTGCTAATGCTCTCTCTCTTTCCCCTCTCTTTTGCTCTCCCCCTCCCTACTCCTCTCTCCCCCTCCTCTCTCCCCTGTTTTGCTCTCCCCTCTGTTTTTCTCTCTAACTTGACCATGCTGCTGCCCCCACGGCCGCTCCAGTCGGTCACGCCCCTTCACACGCGCTCCTGTCTGACCACGCCCCCACTACAACATGCCCGGCCACGCCCCCATTAGGGCACGCCCCCATCACGGCACACACGGTCACGCCCCCACCAAGGCAGATTCCACAGTGCGTACACCTCTGCTGCTCAAGGCCAGGTATGTTTGTCCTCGTGCACTCTCTACTGCGCATGACTGCATCTGACAAACATACCTTTTATTATATAGGATATATATATATATATATATATATATATATATATATATATATTGTACCCCATAACTGTATATGTATGATTTATGTATGTGCCTTCTGTTTATTGTACCCAATAACTGTATACTTGATGTTACGGCGCTGCGTAATATGTTTGAGTTTTATAAATAAACAATAATAATAGTAATGATAACAAAACATATGAAAACAAAATTATTAAATTATATTTAGACCTAATACATATAAAACAAAGGTTCATTAATGAAAAACAGGTTTTGTGGCACAATTAAAAGGATACAGTATATAACAAGGGGTGAGACGGGAAGGGGTCAAAGATGTTAGTGTGTGAATTTGTTTTATGTAGAAGTTTCAGTGAAATAGAATTAGCTTAGAGCTCGAGCATTATCCAACATGAATTTTTACTGCTTGACCCGAAGTCTATTATGTCAGTGATATATCACACCTCCACCATCTGATATGCAGTGATATTAAAGTGATGGTAAATCCTAGCATTTGTGAAACGCTAGAATTTACAATTGGAACAAATAAATGGGACTTTCATTCATGAAGTATAACATACTTCATTGCTGAAAGCTCCTTTATTTGTTTGCAGCGTTCGCCGCACTGAGCTACTCAGGCAGCCCATGGCAGAACACTATTTTGCTGAGAGGTGATGTTTTCACCTCTTAGCCAATAGGATGTTTGCTATGCAGCTTGGCGCCAGCTGTGCCACACGGCTATTTGCTAAGAGGTGGAAACGTCACCTCACAGCAAAATAGCGTTCTGCCACGCGCTGCCTGAGCAGCTCAGTGCGGTGAACGCTTCCAACAAATTAAGGAGCTTCCATCATGAAGTATTTTCTATTTCATGAATGAAAGTCCCCTTTATTTGTTCCAATTGTAAATCCTAGCGTTTCACAAACACTAGGATATCCAAACGCTAGTATTTTCGCTTGTAATCTAGCCCTTAGTGTTTAATCCTTTGCTGCTAAGCCTTTTTCCCACCTCTGTGCTAAGCTGATTTTTAGCTTTTTTTGTTGCTTAAATTTAAATGCTATTGTAAGTCATATATCAGTGAGTGACCCACACAAATTATATTATAAATGTGTTTGTTTTTTTTTAGCAGGCCCAACATATTCAGAACATTATTATATTTATATTTCATTGCATGTGAGAAGGCTGCATAACACTGACTGCACAACACTGACCACTGATGCTAGTGTGATAACATTTCAAAATTTTTATCAATGGTATTAAATTTGTGCCAGCCACTTTCAATTTTGAAACGCGTTGCTCAGTATCCTAAGTGCCTTTGGTAGTGAAGCATACCTGTGTTTACTCTTGTAGCAGTGTACCACCCAAAGCTTGGAGTTTGTTTGCAAGTTAGGCAAAGAGAAGAGTTTGTTTTGCCCAAGCCGCTTCCCACGCCGCATGAGACTCGGCTCCATGACTTAAATGAGGGACGGATGCTAACTGGCTGATTAGAAACACTTTAACCACATAAACACCGGACTTCTTACATTTATATGTAAGTATGGATTGTCAATTATTTTGTATGTTGTGATACCGTCTAAGAAGATTTCTTCTCTCTCCATTAGGATTTGGACGGCTTGTTTTGGGTCCGAATTCCAAGAACTGCTCAAGTTTTGCGGATTCATACCAGGACTCACATACTGGCAGCATCTCTGCAACATTTTGATACACTTATTATATCAATTTGTATAATTTTGTATGAATGTATGATTGTAATCTATCAATTGTTTTTAACTTATGCTTTTTATATCAGTAAAGTTTTTCAAACTATTAAATTATATAGTTTCCTTTACACCTATATTTTAGCATTTTTTGCGCAGGAAGCTTAGTTTTAGGTGTAGCGGTCTACTTCAGCATAGATAGGGCGAGTTTAGTACCCTTTTTTTTTAGAAACTGATGAAAGAAACTAGAGTTTATTCTTAGTAATGATAAATCCTAGCGTTTTTTTAAAGCTCGGATTTACCATCACTTTAATATAAGCTAATGACAAAGCACATTTAACAATATTCAAACTTTATACACTTATCATTTGATGACTGAAGCATATTTAGGATCAAACACATGTTCAAGAAAGACAAACATCATATAGCGCACTTGATTATTTTTACAAAATGTTAGAAGCAAAGACATCACAACAAATATTGGTTATTGGATTGGATGTTAAATATTTGTGACATGTAAGTTTTATAAGAACACCTTAGTTATTTCACAGCAATTATTTATTCCCTTACGCATAGAAGGGAAATGGATGATCGTGTCTGTTAAATAATAAACTGCTGGTTAAAACAGATATAAACAAATCTTAAAACTAGGGAGACATAACTTCTAAAATTCTACATCGGGCTCTTAACTTTTTGTGTTCTCCAATATTTGTCCATATATAAAATCATTTTGTGGTTCCTTAGTTATTAGGGAAGCTCCAAAGTTTCAAAGAAAAATTGTCAATCCCTAAAAACCCCAAATCTATAAGAAGAAAGAAAACATAAAACTGGTCCATTCTTGCTTAGGTAGCACAATACGATGTATGGATGTTAAACAGTACTCACCCCAGCTGCAAATCCTAAACTTCCATCCAGAATCCGTCTCTGCAGAGACAAAGAACAGAACTCAAAGTCACTTAATGGAACATCAAACAATCATTTTGTAGTCAAAAACTATGTGCAAGGTTACAAATCTACTGCAAACTACTACATGGTTTGTATTTGTGCCAAAGACTCTCCGGTTATTCATTATTCTAGAGAAAGAATGTTAGAATTCAAAAACAGAAAGTCGTATGCAAAATAATCAAATTAAAGACAAAGGTTTAATTTGAATATCAATGTCAATACACATACAGCAAAAGGACCTTGTAGTGGAAATTTTTGCACTACTCACCCTGGAATTATATGCATTTAAAACCCACTTAAGTGTTAAACACATAGATAAAGTTCACTTGGGAGCCACAGGGAACTGCTTGTACCAAGCAGGAAATAACCGGTGAGCCACATGGCAGCAGCAGTCGTATGACCCCGCCAATCACTGGCTGTGTTAAAGAGACACTCAAATTAAAATAAACTTTTATGATTCAGATAGAACATGCAGTTTTAAGAGACTTTCCAAATAACATCCATTATCAAATTTTGTACAGCTTTTTTTATATTCATACTTTCTGGAGAACAAGATCCTACTGAGCATGTGCAGAAGCTCGCAGGGTATATGTTTACCAGTCTGTAATTGGCTGATGTCTGTCACATGATACAGGGGGCCAGCAAATTAGAGAAAAAATTAATTTGTCTGAAAAATATCTTCTGCTTATTTGAAATTCAGAGTAAGTTCTATTGCACTTGTTAATTCTACTGCATTGAGTGGTCCTTTAAGCTCAGCATCTGCATTGCTTGCAGCTCTTAAAGGGACAGTAAACCTTAAAAATAATGTTATATAATTCTGAACATAGTGCAGAATTATATAACATTATTTAGGTGCTATAGCCATAAACGCCTTTTTTACCTTTTAATTTGCTAAAAATATGGCGCTTTTACAGACCCGCTCTCTGCTGAGCGGGTCTGTTATTTTTAGTCAGCGCATCGGGCCAGCTGTATAGTCACAGCCTGGCCCGACCGCGCCATAAGACTAAGTGCAGCTCGCTCCTTAGCACCTACACCACAATTACAAATTGCATCTTGAGGCCAATTGGACCTTATTTTGGATGGTGAAGAGACTTATCACTTACAGTAAGTGGTGCCATCATACTCCTTTTTCTATCAAGCCTACCTAGGTATCCCTTCAACAAAGAATACCATGGGAACAAAGCAAATTTGATAAAAGAAGTAAAAAATTGGGAACTTTATTAAAATTGTATTCTCTGTCTGAATCACAAAAGAAAATTATTTAGGTTACATTTCCCTTTAAGGATATATTATTATCTACAGATTTTAAAATACCTCATACAAATTTAACAGAGCTGGATATGAGATTCTATATTATTTCTATTCACTACATAATGCCGTACTAAACAAGTTTTCTTTTATTCATGCGTGACAGCAAGAATTAGTCACTTGTGTCATATTAATTATCAGCCTGCCGGTAACTTTGAATATAACAATGTCACATCTTATCATTGTGATTTAGATATCAGATCCTTAGAGACAAAAAGCAGATTTGCCCTGGAGCTCGTGCACGCGATGGCGAGTTGTTTGATCCTCCAATCTCATTAAGAAACAGTCCAGCCTTGTGATAAGTACAGCTAACAGTAACTGTCCATTCAATGCCTTAAGTTATGCATATACACATTTGAAATATTATGGATTTAACCCCTTTGCTACCAGGAAAACCTTGTCCAAACTGCCAGAGAATTTTTCTCATTTTTGCGATCACTCTGTTTAAATAGAAATAGAGCCTTTGTTTTTTTATTTAACTATGAAAACTATATTATTTTTAAAGTAGACAACTCAAGGTATTGATCTAATCCCATTTTGTTATATTTGATACCACTATTTGGCCACCAAAATACGATCATTTAAAAAAAATTGTTAACTTTGGGTTTCTCACTGAAATTATTTACACACAACTACTACAGTCATAATACAAATGGTTGTAAAAGCTTCTCTGGGATCCCCTATGGTCAGAAATAGCAGCCAGTCATGGCTTTGCCACTGGTTTTGGGCAATTAGAAGACGGCTAATTGCAGCTGAGCACCACACTTCTGAAATTCCCTGCAGTGAAGGTGTTATTCAGTTAGCGTGTAAGTTTAATTTTTGCTATAGTTTAAAGATTACCCTGGCACCTCCCACCCTTGATCCTTCCCAAACAGTCCTCTAGCCTCTTACACACTACTGGTTACCACCATCTTAGTAATTGGCAAACAGTCTGCCAGTATGCAGTTTAGGGCTTTTTTTTTTTTTTTTTTTTTTTAATATATAAGAAAATGTATGCTTACCTGATAAATGTATTTCTTTTTGACACAATGAGTCCACGGATCATCCTAATTACTATTGGGAATACCACTCCTGCCCTGCAGGAGACGGCAAAGAGCACCACAGCAAAGCTGTTAAATATCACCTCCCTTCCCTCCCAATCCAGTCATTCGACCGAAGTAAAGGAGAGAAAGGAAGTAACAAGGTGCAGAGGTGTCTGAAGTTTATAATAACCAACAAACTGTCTATCAAAAACAGGGCGGGCTGTGGACTCATCGTGTCAAAAAAGAAATAAAATTTATCAGGTAAGCATAAATTTTCTTTTCTTTTTAATGACACGATGAGTCCACGGATCATCTTAATTACTATTGGGAATCAATACCCAAGCTAGAGTACACAGATGATACGGGAGGGACAAGACAGGGAACCTAAATGGAAGGCACCACTGCTTGAAGAACCTTTCTCCCAAAAGCGGCCTCAGCCGCAGCAAAAGTGTCAAACTTGTAGAACCTTGAAAAAGTGTGAAGAGAGGACCAAGTTGCAGCCTGGCAAATCTGTTCCACAGAAGCTTCATTTTTGAATGCCCATGAGGAAGCAACAGCCCTCGTGGAATGAGCCGTAACTCTCTCTGGAGGCTGCTGTCCAGCAATCTCATATGCAAAACGTATGATACTCTTCAGCCAAAAAGAAAGAGAAGTAGCCGTAACTTTATGTCCCTTATGTTCTCCTGAGAAAACCACAAACAAAGCAGGATACTGACTAAAATCCTTAGTCGCCTGCAAGTAAAAAAATTTAAGGCACGAACCACGTCCAAATTGTGCAGAAGCCGTTCCTTCTGAGAAGTAGGATTAAGACACAAGGAAGGAACAACAATCTCCTGATTAATGTTCCGATCAGAAACAACTTTAGGAAGAAATCCTAATTTAGTACGTAAAACTACCTTATCTGAAAGAAATATAAGGTAAGGAGACTCGTACTGCAATGCAGAGAGCTCCGACACTGCGAGCAGAAGAAATAGCAATAAGAAATAAAACTTTCCCAGATAACAACTTAATATCTAAGGAATGCATAGGCTCAAACGGAGCCCCTTGAAGAACTTTGAGAACCAAATTAAGACGCCATGGAGGAGTAACTGGCTTGAACACAGGTCTGATCCTGATCAAAGCCTGACAAAAGGATTGCACATCTGCCAGACATTTGTTTTACAAAAATAGATAAGGCAGAATTTTGACCCTTTAGGGAACTTGTCGATAATCCTTTCTCCAACCCTCTTGGAGAAAAGACAGAATTCTAGGAATCCTAACTCCACTCCAGGAGTAGCCCTTGGATTCACACCAATAAAGATATTTACGCCATATCTTATGGTAAATCCTTCTAGTTACAGGATTACGAGCCTGAATCATGGTCTCTATGACCGATTCTGAAAAGCCCCGCTTGGATAAAAGTAAGCATTTAATATCCAAGCAGTCAGCTGCAGAGAAACTAGATTTGGGTGAAGGAATGGCCCTTGAAGTAGAAGGTCCTTCCTCAACGGAAGTCTCCAAGGTGGCAGAGACGACATGTCCACCAGATCCGCATACCAAATCCTGCAAGGCCAAACCGGTGCAATGAGGATCACCGAGACCCTCTCCTGCTTGATTTGAGCAATGATCCGAGGAAGAAGAGCAAACAGAGGAAATAGGTATACTAGACTGAAGGTCCAAGGTGCCACTAGGGCATCCATCAGTCCTGCCTGAGGGTCCCTGGACCTTGACCCGTACCTCGGAAGCTTGGCATTCTGCCGTGCCATGAGATCCAATGCCGGCTGACCCCATTTGAGGATCAGGTAGGAAAACACTTCAAGATGGAGTTCCCACACAGCAAGAGTGGGTTTCCGCCCACTGAATTATTTTGGTTACCTCTGTCATCGCTAAGGAACTCCTCGTTCCTCCCTGATGATTGATGTAAGCCACTGAAGTTATGTTGCCCGATTGGAACCTGATCAACTGAACCCAGGCTAACTGGGGCTAGGCCAGAAGAGCATTGAAGATTGCTCTCAGCTCCAGAATGTTTATAGGAAGAACAGACTCTGACTGAGTCCAAACTCCCTGAGCCTTTAGAGATCCCCAGACTGCTCTTCATCCTAGAAGGCTGGTGTCTGTTGTCACAATCACCCAAGATGGTCTGCGAAAGCAGGTTCCCTGGGAGAGATGATCTAGAGACAACCACCATTGAAGAGAATCCCTTGTCTCCTGCTCCAGTATTATTTGAGGAGACAAGTCCGCATAATCTCTGTTCCATTGTTTGAGCATGTTTAACTGCAGAGGTCTGAGGTGAAACCGAGCAAATGGGATGATGTCCATTGCCACCACCATCAGCCCGATTACCTCCATGCACTGAGCCACTGATGGCCGAGGAGTGGACTGCAGAACTAGACAAGTATCTAAATCTTTGATTTCCTGACTTCTGTCAGAAAAATCTTCATTGATAGGGAATCTATTATTGTTCCTAAGAAAGATACCCTTGTGTTTGGAACTAAGCAGCTCTTTTCCAAATTTACCTTCCAACCGTGAGATTGCAGGAAGGATAACAACATTTCCGTGAGAAATCTTGCTTGCAGACACATTTTGTAAATATTATGTAGGTTCTTGTGGCAGGATGAGGAGTACAATTGGATGTGTGGGTTGTAGGAAAGATTAGAGTCAAGTGTAACTCTGAGGCAGCAGACTTGGGGTGATGAAGAGATAGTGATGCCATCAACAGTGATACAAATTCAGAAATTGGAGTATAGCTAGAGGGGGATTAGAAGGAGCTAAGTCTTGGGCATGTTAATTGTTAGATGGTGAGAAGCCATCCAGGAAGAAATGCCAGATAAGCAGTCACTGACATGAGAAAAGACAGAGGGAGAGAAAGCAGGGGTGGAAAGGTAGATCTGAATGTCATTAGCATAGTGTTGATATTTTAAGCCATAACTCCTGATACATTTACCCAGTAAAGAAGTATAAATGGAGAAGAGTAGATAACTTAGAACAGAGGCTTGAGTTACTCCAACTGACAGAGGCATTGAAAAGGAGTCGCCAGCAAATTACACAGAAAAAGACCTGTTAGAAAGATAAAAGTGGATCCAAGAGAAATAAGCATCATAGAGACCAAGAGAGCTGAGAGTCTGTAGGAGGAGGCGGTGGTCAACTTTGTTGAAGGCAGCAGAGAGGTCAAGTAAGATAAGTATGGAGTAGAAGCAGTTACTTTTCGCAGAAAGAAGATTGTTAGTTACTTTGGTGAAGGCAGTTTCAGTTGAGTGTTGCGGACGGAAGATTGTCCTTTTAATGATTCAGATAAAATACAAAATGTTTAATCTTTTTCTTATTCATTAGATTTATAAACAGTACAGACCCAAGGGACGCTGTGAAAACCTGTTTTTATTTGTTTTATTGAATAAATCTGTGCATATTAAACAGCTGGCGTATTCTCAATTTTCTTTTATATTCAATATTTCATCTTACACCTATTCAAAGCCATTAAGACTTGCATTTTAGTATTCACCTCAATTACCTCAGCTGGAAACCTTCTATTCAGCACTGCACAGTTAAGTGGCATTTTATCCACATCCTTGGCAATTAAGCTATGTATGTTTACAGTACTGACCAGGTTTGATTATTCCATTCTTATTTTAACTGTACCCTTTCTTGACTACCTGACAAGAGATCTCAACTAACAGGCACATAAAAAAATATATACTGTTGGGGTCAATGTAATTATTTTAGTTACTGCAATAACTATATATGTTGTGATCCTAGAAAACAACAAAAAGCAAGAGGAAAAAAAACAGAAAATTATGCTTACCTGATAATTTCAATTTCTTCTGAAGGGAAGAGTCCACAGCTGCATTCATTACTTTTGGGAAATACTGAACCTGGCCACCAGGAGGAGGCAAAGACACCCCAGTCAAAGGCTTAAATACCTCCCCCACTTCTCTCATACCCAGTCATTCTGCCGAGGGAACAAGAAACAGTAGGAGAAATATCAGGGTGAAAAAAGGTGCCAGAAGGACAAAAAAATTACAGCCGCCTCAGATAAAAACACGGGCGGGAGCTGTGAACCCTTCCCTTCAGAAGAAAATGAAATTATCAGGTAAGCATAATTTATGTTTTTCTTCTTAAAAGGGAAGAGTCCACAGCTGCAATCATTACTTTTGAGAGAAGAATACCCAAGCTAGAGGACACTGAATGCAAACAACGGGTGGGTACAAAAGGTGGCCCCTTCGAAAGGCACCACAGCCTGATTACTCGACACCCTAAAAAATAAAAACCCGAAGCCCAGTTAACTGCACATTTGTTACACTGCCGGCAAAGCCGAACTAAACCAGTCAGTCCCAAACAACCTCCAAGGAGTCAGCCCCGCGGATCACGACTCCCATGAAGGTACCCGGCCAAGACAAGGACTGCTATCTGCCCGCAAAAGGAGAACAGATTCTCATGAAAAATCCAAAGGATCATTCCACTCTGCAGAACATAGAACAACCCATGGTTGTCGTACAATAGCAACGCCCAGGGAGACAAACTCCCTAGAAACACAAGGACAGAAGAAAAAGAGATCCATACACAGGGAAACATGTCCCAAAAAGGACTCGAGGAACACCCTCATACCCCTGACCCTGTACCATACCCAAAGATACTCCAGGAAAACCATGAGTTCCCCGTTGCCTTATATTAGATCTACATCTGCAAGCTAGACAGCAGAGACAGCATAAATAGGATAACTAACCCAGCAGCTAGTAAAGAGTTCAACAAAAAGAACACCCACCTTCTGAACGGGAACTCCCAATGACCAGCTTCCAGGTAGAAAGCTGACTCACCATTGCTAAACCCAAACACTGAAAGGCATTTCAAAGCTTGCTAACATGCAGTCAAAGTGCAATTAGCTGTAGCTGGTTACACCCTCAAAGTGCAATAGCTGTAGCTGGATTCAACTGCAAACCTTCCAGGGGCTCACAGCCCTCTGAATATCGGGCTCCAAGGAGTGTCTCCTCCCAGCACCGTACGCCAGTGGAAAAGAGGAGGACATCCAAGACCTCCCACAAAGGAGAGAACCGACTCTAAAGAAAATGTGAAAAGTGAAGGTGATGAAACACCCAGGAGGTGGCGCACTAAAAATAACTAGTGAAAAAAAAGGGGAATTGGTAGAAATGTTTGTAAAGTGAAAAATTGTTACAAAAAATATTTTTGCTTTTAAAAGTAATAAATTAATAAATTCTGGTGACAAATGTGAAATTGGTTAACCTTAATAAATAATCTAAAACTATACAAATATGTCAGATGTTAAACAACACAATGTACAGGGTGACTAGAATAGAGTACAATACTCCCCTCTCAAATGACCGCTGCTCTCTAACAGTCTCTCCCAACCGGACTGTGAGTAGAAAGTGAATCGAATATATAGAGGCGCTGATCTTGAATCTCGTGTATATGGACGTACACACTGAAGAAAGAAAAACTTGGCTTGTGATTTGCAGAAGTTAACAACAAATTAATGTGCAGTATACTCACTCCGAAAAATTCAGAGTTCAGCTTCTTCGAAAGGTTTTTCTGTCTCAACTTTCCCAATTTCCACACTGTGTTTGTGTCTGTGGATAATGAAAATTGCACTGCAGGTAATTGAATCTTTTGCTTGATAAAAAGTGCAATATACTCACTCCGATAAATTTCGGAATCCGGCTCCTCAGAACGTATTGTGTAGTTTGAAATTACTTCCAAAAAGGCAGCAAAAATACTTGTTGTGGTAAAAAACAAATATTTATTAAAACATAATAAAATGCTCTTATTTATCTTGGCTCTACGCGTTTCAACGACAGTGTCGTCTTTTTCAAGAGCAGTAAAAACAATTGGAAGTGCTGCCTTTGGAGTGTTAACAGGTGTATTTATACAGGTAATCATTGTTCCTGTTCCGGTGGTAAACACCGGAATAGGACTCACAAATAAAACATTTTAATTTTGTATTTATTCCAATCCAATTGTGTTTTGAGAATGATATTTATTTATTTTGTATTTAAGCTTTTGGCGCTTAAACTCTCAATAATTTTTCAAATTGGATTGGTATAAATGAAAAAAAGCCTTTTGGCCAATCAGAGGGGAGAAAAATAAAGTTCCCTTTCAAGTCCTGGTTTTAAGCAGTTTCTTTTCAGGTCCGCCAGATGATGCGTGGTCATATGTTCTCATCAATCAGGTAGAGAGCGTTGTTTTCAATACTTCGTATGTAAAGGCCTAAGCTCCGGTTTGTCCAATGAGTTCCGTGTCACATGTCTCGGATTGACCAATCTCTCTGTGAGCGACATTTTACTATGTTCCATTGATAGCCAGTGTTTTGGATTCTCTAGGGAGTATGTAATGAAAAGTGCAAGTCACTTTGAATCATATATATTACAGACATAGACAACTTCGTGACAATATTTCACAAAAATCTTGGGTTACAACCTTTTCAATTTCTTTTGAATATTAATTAGTGCAACATGCACTCGAATATCGATGTTGCCATCAAATGTATAAACTTTGCCATCAAATATGAATTTTAAATATAAATTTCGCCATCAAGTATAAATTTTGCCATCAAATATGAATTTTGCCATCAAATATAAATTTATCTTCACATATAATTTCTGAACAGAATCACAGTAATATTGTGTATGTAATTGGGATAAATATTAGACTATTTGAAATATAATGAAACCTGAACAGAATAAAATAATTTATTAAATATATTAAATATAAAATAAAATAAAATAAAATGAAAATAAAATAAATTATATGAACGCTGCCACTCTAATATCTTTATTTAAACCATAATGTCCATATGTTTTTAATGTGTGTATCCACCATAATTCTCTTCTATTGAGTTCTTTTTCTATCTCTCCCCCTCTCCAGTGTAATGAAACCTTCTCTATACCTATCCATGATAGATGTTTTTTATCGTATAGAGGACAATTATTATAGTGTAAAGGGACACCATGATCTTCTTTTTCTTTTTCAATTTTATTAAGGTGTTCTAATATACGAGTTTTAGCAAATCTTGAAGTTTGTCCTAAATATTGAATCTGACAATTACACTGAAGTAAATATATTATATTTTTGGTTTTGCAAGTGATGAAATCTTTTATTGTGTATGATTTATTTGTTACTGAAGAAGTGAATGTCTTATGTGTCTTTTTAGTATAATTGCATGCTTTACAATGTCCACATGTATAAAATCCTGTTAAATTGGCAATTTGGATAGGTTTAGGTGGCTTCATCCCCTTGATAAGGGAAGGTGCCAATTTTTGTTTGAAGTTTGTTCCCTTCCTGAAAGTTATCAAAGGTTTGTTTGGAATGATATTATTTAAGTATTCATCATTTTTTAGAACATTCCAATGTTGATTTATAATATGTTTGATCTGTTTGTGTCCACTATTGTATGTGGTAATGAATCTTGGAAAATTTGGATTATTGGTACTTTTTTTGTCAGTGTTCAGTATTAAAGAATCTCGATTCCTGTTTCCCACTTCAACTCTATCTTGTTCTAATGTGTTGCTGTCATAGCCTTTTTGCTCAAATCTTTCTTTAATTATCTTAGATTGGGTATTGAAATCATCTGTGGTATCACAATTTCTTCGTATACGGAGAAATTGTCCTTTAGGGATTGCTTTTAGCCAGGTTGGATGGTGTTCACTGTCTCTCCTTATATAAGTGTTCATGTCACAGCTTTTGAAAAAGGTCCTAGTGTGTATATTTCCTGCTTCAACAAAAATTGTTAAGTCTAGAAAATTAATGTGAGTTTTATTGAATTCAGGTGTTAGTATTATACCCATATTATTTTCATTCAGATAAGAGACAAAGTTATTTGATGCAGTCTCGTCCTTGTTCCAAATACATAGAACATCATCTATGTAGCGCCGCCAGGACACCAGGCCCACCCCAGCCACGCCACATGACCATACATAAGTGTGTTCAAAGTGGTCCATGTATATATTGGCGTAGCTTGGGGCGAATCTGGTGCCCATGGCGGTGCCACATATCTGAAGATACTGTTTATTATCGAACCAAAAGAAATTATGTTTCAAAATGAACTCTATTGATATTAAAATAAATTCTAGTAATTCTATAGATAAATTTTCATCTTGTTCAAGTTTCCATTTTATGGCTGCTATACCTTTTTTGTGATCAATGATGGAGTATAAAGATGTTACATCCATTGTTAGCCATGAATATTCTGATTCCCATTTCGTGTCTTTGAGTATATTTAATACCTGTTTAGTGTCTTTAAGGTATGATCTTGCTGTTTGAGCATAGGGCTGTAACAGATGATCTATAAAGGCAGATAAATTACATGTAAGGGAATCTATCCCACTGATTATGGGCCTCCCTGGAGGTCTAAGTGGATCCTTGTGTAATTTGGGGATGAAGTAAAAAATAGGGGTCTTGGATTCTACTTTATTTAAAAACATAAATTCATCTTGAGAAATAATATTTCTAGCTAAAGCTTGTGATAGGATCTTATTTAATTCTGAAGTGAATGTTCTTTTTGGGTTATTTTTCAAAATTTGATAAGTTTTTGTGTCTGATAAGATTCTATTTGCTTCCTCCATATAGTAGCTACGGTCCATTATTACTATACTTCCCCCCTTATCCGCTTCCTTGATGATAATGTCTTCCCTTTTATTTAAATTTTTGTAAATCTCATTTTCTTGTTTGTTTAAATTGAAATACTTAGGTTTTGCCTCAATTTTTTCTATGTCTTTTAGGATTAATTTGCCAAATACTTCTATGTTTGGGCCCTTACAGTGGCTGGGATAGAAAGTGGAGGGGTTTTTAAAGTAAGTTCTTGGTTCCCTATTTGCTTGAGAATTTTCTTGGATTTTACTTAATGTATCTTTCCTGGCAAAAAATCTTTTAACTGTCAAATTCCTGATAAATTTCTGTGCATCAATGAATAATTGAAATGTATTAACACTCTGAGTGGGTATAAATTTTAAGCCTTTAGATAGAATGTTTTTTTCTTGTTCAGTTATCGTTTGTGATGAAATATTGTGAATGCCTAGTCTCTCTGGCTCCTTCTTCTGTGTTTTACCCCTTCTACCTCTTGTTCCTCTGAAAGATCTGGTGTCCTGTCTCTTTTCCTTTGATTTGTTCTGTCTGTGCGAAGTGGAGAATATCTGTTGGGGTGTATCCAGCCTTGATTGGTCGGTGTGTGGTTTGTTCCTATTTTGTGTCTCTCTTTGAATGTGTTCTGTTGAAAAGGGTGATGTGAGTCTTGTTCATGTCTTGCTTTATTTGTAACTTGTTGATCTTCTCTTTTGTCTCTTTTATCTTTTGGTGAATGTGAATTTTTATAGTGATTAGAGTGATTGGAGTAATGATTATATTCTATTCTATGTTGGTTCGATCCCCTATATTCATTGTGATTATATTGATTTTCATTTCTTTGGTGAAAAATTTCCCTATTTTGTTGGTGTCTATTGTGCTCATAAGTGTTATTATATCTTATATCGTGATCTCTATAGTTGTTAAATTGATTCCTATTATTAGAGTAGTTATTATTCGAATGATCCCTATTAGATCTCGAATGATTATCTTTTAAATTGTATTGATTTCTATGTGAACTGTGTGTTGTATTATAATTATAATTATAATTATTTCGTGATGCAATTCTGCCTCTAAAATGGTCTTTTTGTGAATTATCCCTTTTATTCTGTGAATTTACTTGAGGTTGTGTATATGGAGTGCCATTTTTAAAATCTTCACTATCTCTGAGGTATTTATTATATTTAGAGTCTCCAATTTGTTCATCTAGCTCTTTGGCTTGTGTTTTAATTTGCTCAAATTTGTCATTACATGTTTTGCTTGAAAGAAATGGTATAAGTTCAGTTTCTAAGGAGAAAATTTCTTTTTCAATATTTTTTAGAACTATGTCTTGATGTTCATATAATAAACTTACTAGATTAGTTGAACATTTGTGGAGAGCTGCATTCCACTTTACCATAAATTCTTTGTCATCTGTGCCAAAAGCCGGCACCTTAGTTACCCTTAGACCCCTAGGAACTATTTCTTCATTTAGATATCTACTTAAAAAAGTTATTTCCCACCATTTTTTGGTCTCTTTAGTATATAATTTCTTAAGTTTGTTTATTATAAATTCCCAATTACTTTTATCTTCATCTAAATGTTTAAATGTATTGTCGTATTTGTTTTGTCTTGCAGCTCTCCAATCGGAGAGGGTATTCTTAGTCATATTAGGAGAAGAATGCAAAAATAATCTAAAACTATACAAATATGTCAGATGTTAAACAACACAATGTACAGGGTGACTAGAATAGAGTACAATACTCCCCTCTCAAATGACCGCTGCTCTCTAACAGTCTCTCCCAACCGGACTGTGAGTAGAAAGTGAATCGAATATATAGAGGCGCTGATCTTGAATCTCGTGTATATGGACGTACACACTGAAGAAAGAAAAACTTGGCTTGTGATTTGCAGAAGTTAACAACAAATTAATGTGCAGTATACTCACTCCGAAAAATTCAGAGTTCAGCTTCTTCGAAAGGTTTTTCTGTCTCAACTTTCCCAATTTCCACACTGTGTTTGTGTCTGTGGATAATGAAAATTGCACTGCAGGTAATTGAATCTTTTGCTTGATAAAAAGTGCAATATACTCACTCCGATAAATTTCGGAATCCGGCTCCTCAGAACGTATTGTGTAGTTTGAAATTACTTCCAAAAAGGCAGCAAAAATACTTGTTGTGGTAAAAAACAAATATTTATTAAAACATAATAAAATGCTCTTATTTATCTTGGCTCTACGCGTTTCAACGACAGTGTCGTCTTTTTCAAGAGCAGTAAAAACAATTGGAAGTGCTGCCTTTGGAGTTGCAAAACCAAAAATATAATATATTTACTTCAGTGTAATTGTCAGATTCAATATTTAGGACAAACTTCAAGATTTGCTAAAACTCGTATATTAGAACACCTTAATAAAATTGAAAAAGAAAAAGAAGATCATGGTGTCCCTTTACACTATAATAATTGTCCTCTATACGATAAAAAACATCTATCATGGATAGGTATAGAGAAGGTTTCATTACACTGGAGAGGGGGAGAGATAGAAAAAGAACTCAATAGAAGAGAATTATGGTGGATACACACATTAAAAACATATGGACATTATGGTTTAAATAAAGATATTAGAGTGGCAGCGTTCATATAATTTATTTTATTTTCATTTTATTTTATTTTATTTTATATTTAATATATTTAATAAATTATTTTATTCTGTTCAGGTTTCATTATATTTCAAATAGTCTAATATTTATCCCAATTACATACACAATATTACTGTGATTCTGTTCAGAAATTATATGTGAAGATAAATTTATATTTGATGGCAAAATTCATATTTGATGGCAAAATTTATACTTGATGGCGAAATTTATATTTAAAATTCATATTTGATGGCAAAGTTTATACATTTGATGGCAACATCGATATTCGAGTGCATGTTGCACTAATTAATATTCAAAAGAAATTGAAAAGGTTGTAACCCAAGATTTTTGTGAAATATTGTCACGAAGTTGTCTATGTCTGTAATATATATGATTCAAAGTGACTTGCACTTTTCATTACATACTCCCTAGAGAATCCAAAACACTGGCTATCAATGGAACATAGTAAAATGTCGCTCACAGAGAGATTGGTCAATCCGAGACATGTGACACGGAACTCATTGGACAAACCGGAGCTTAGGCCTTTACATACGAAGTATTGAAAACAACGCTCTCTACCTGATTGATGAGAACATATGACCACGCATCATCTGGCGGACCTGAAAAGAAACTGCTTAAAACCAGGACTTGAAAGGGAACTTTATTTTTCTCCCCTCTGATTGGCCAAAAGGCTTTTTTTCATTTATACCAATCCAATTTGAAAAATTATTGAGAGTTTAAGCGCCAAAAGCTTAAATACAAAATAAATAAATATCATTCTCAAAACACAATTGGATTGGAATAAATACAAAATTAAAATGTTTTATTTGTGAGTCCTATTCCGGTGTTTACCACCGGAACAGGAACAATGATTACCTGTATAAATACACCTGTTAACACTCCAAAGGCAGCACTTCCAATTGTTTTTACTGCTCTTGAAAAAGACGACACTGTCGTTGAAACGCGTAGAGCCAAGATAAATAAGAGCATTTTATTATGTTTTAATAAATATTTGTTTTTTACCACAACAAGTATTTTTGCTGCCTTTTTGGAAGTAATTTCAAACTACACAATACGTTCTGAGGAGCCGGATTCCGAAATTTATCGGAGTGAGTATATTGCACTTTTTATCAAGCAAAAGATTCAATTACCTGCAGTGCAATTTTCATTATCCACAGACACAAACACAGTGTGGAAATTGGGAAAGTTGAGACAGAAAAACCTTTCGAAGAAGCTGAACTCTGAATTTTTCGGAGTGAGTATACTGCACATTAATTTGTTGTTAACTTCTGCAAATCACAAGCCAAGTTTTTCTTTCTTCAGTGTGTACGTCCATATACACGAGATTCAAGATCAGCGCCTCTATATATTCGATTCACTTTCTACTCACAGTCCGGTTGGGAGAGACTGTTAGAGAGCAGCGGTCATTTGAGAGGGGAGTATTGTACTCTATTCTAGTCACCCTGTACATTGTGTTGTTTAACATCTGACATATTTGTATAGTTTTAGATTATTTTTGCATTCTTCTCCTAATATGACTAAGAATACCCTCTCCGATTGGAGAGCTGCAAGACAAAACAAATACGACAATACATTTAAACATTTAGATGAAGATAAAAGTAATTGGGAATTTATAATAAACAAACTTAAGAAATTATATACTAAAGAGACCAAAAAATGGTGGGAAATAACTTTTTTAAGTAGATATCTAAATGAAGAAATAGTTCCTAGGGGTCTAAGGGTAACTAAGGTGCCGGCTTTTGGCACAGATGACAAAGAATTTATGGTAAAGTGGAATGCAGCTCTCCACAAATGTTCAACTAATCTAGTAAGTTTATTATATGAACATCAAGACATAGTTCTAAAAAATATTGAAAAAGAAATTTTCTCCTTAGAAACTGAACTTATACCATTTCTTTCAAGCAAAACATGTAATGACAAATTTGAGCAAATTAAAACACAAGCCAAAGAGCTAGATGAACAAATTGGAGACTCTAAATATAATAAATACCTCAGAGATAGTGAAGATTTTAAAAATGGCACTCCATATACACAACCTCAAGTAAATTCACAGAATAAAAGGGATAATTCACAAAAAGACCATTTTAGAGGCAGAATTGCATCACGAAATAATTATAATTATAATTATAATACAACACACAGTTCACATAGAAATCAATACAATTTAAAAGATAATCATTCGAGATCTAATAGGGATCATTCGAATAATAACTACTCTAATAATAGGAATCAATTTAACAACTATAGAGATCACGATATAAGATATAATAACACTTATGAGCACAATAGACACCAACAAAATAGGGAAATTTTTCACCAAAGAAATGAAAATCAATATAATCACAATGAATATAGGGGATCGAACCAACATAGAATAGAATATAATCATTACTCCAATCACTCTAATCACTATAAAAATTCACATTCACCAAAAGATAAAAGAGACAAAAGAGAAGATCAACAAGTTACAAATAAAGCAAGACATGAACAAGACTCACATCACCCTTTTCAACAGAACACATTCAAAGAGAGACACAAAATAGGAACAAACCACACACCGACCAATCAAGGCTGGATACACCCCAACAGATATTCTCCACTTCGCACAGACAGAACAAATCAAAGGAAAAGAGACAGGACACCAGATCTTTCAGAGGAACAAGAGGTAGAAGGGGTAAAACACAGAAGAAGGAGCCAGAGAGACTAGGCATTCACAATATTTCATCACAAACGATAACTGAACAAGAAAAAAACATTCTATCTAAAGGCTTAAAATTTATACCCACTCAGAGTGTTAATACATTTCAATTATTCATTGATGCACAGAAATTTATCAGGAATTTGACAGTTAAAAGATTTTTTGCCAGGAAAGATACATTAAGTAAAATCCAAGAAAATTCTCAAGCAAATAGGGAACCAAGAACTTACTTTAAAAACCCCTCCACTTTCTATCCCAGCCACTGTAAGGGCCCAAACATAGAAGTATTTGGCAAATTAATCCTAAAAGACATAGAAAAAATTGAGGCAAAACCTAAGTATTTCAATTTAAACAAACAAGAAAATGAGATTTACAAAAATTTAAATAAAAGGGAAGACATTATCATCAAGGAAGCGGATAAGGGGGGAAGTATAGTAATAATGGACCGTAGCTACTATATGGAGGAAGCAAATAGAATCTTATCAGACACAAAAACTTATCAAATTTTGAAAAATAACCCAAAAAGAACATTCACTTCAGAATTAAATAAGATCCTATCACAAGCTTTAGCTAGAAATATTATTTCTCAAGATGAATTTATGTTTTTAAATAAAGTAGAATCCAAGACCCCTATTTTTTACTTCATCCCCAAATTACACAAGGATCCACTTAGACCTCCAGGGAGGCCCATAATCAGTGGGATAGATTCCCTTACATGTAATTTATCTGCCTTTATAGATCATCTGTTACAGCCCTATGCTCAAACAGCAAGATCATACCTTAAAGACACTAAACAGGTATTAAATATACTCAAAGACACGAAATGGGAATCAGAATATTCATGGCTAACAATGGATGTAACATCTTTATACTCCATCATTGATCACAAAAAAGGTATAGCAGCCATAAAATGGAAACTTGAACAAGATGAAAATTTATCTATAGAATTACTAGAATTTATTTTAATATCAATAGAGTTCATTTTGAAACATAATTTCTTTTGGTTCGATAATAAACAGTATCTTCAGATATGTGGCACCGCCATGGGCACCAGATTCGCCCCAAGCTACGCCAATATATACATGGACCACTTTGAACACACTTATGTATGGTCATGTGGCGTGGCTGGGGTGGGCCTGGTGTCCTGGCGGCGCTACATAGATGATGTTCTATGTATTTGGAACAAGGACGAGACTGCATCAAATAACTTTGTCTCTTATCTGAATGAAAATAATATGGGTATAATACTAACACCTGAATTCAATAAAACTCACATTAATTTTCTAGACTTAACAATTTTTGTTGAAGCAGGAAATATACACACTAGGACCTTTTTCAAAAGCTGTGACATGAACACTTATATAAGGAGAGACAGTGAACACCATCCAACCTGGCTAAAAGCAATCCCTAAAGGACAATTTCTCCGTATACGAAGAAATTGTGATACCACAGATGATTTCAATACCCAATCTAAGATAATTAAAGAAAGATTTGAGCAAAAAGGCTATGACAGCAACACATTAGAACAAGATAGAGTTGAAGTGGGAAACAGGAATCGAGATTCTTTAATACTGAACACTGACAAAAAAAGTACCAATAATCCAAATTTTCCAAGATTCATTACCACATACAATAGTGGACACAAACAGATCAAACATATTATAAATCAACATTGGAATGTTCTAAAAAATGATGAATACTTAAATAATATCATTCCAAACAAACCTTTGATAACTTTCAGGAAGGGAACAAACTTCAAACAAAAATTGGCACCTTCCCTTATCAAGGGGATGAAGCCACCTAAACCTATCCAAATTGCCAATTTAACAGGATTTTATACATGTGGACATTGTAAAGCATGCAATTATACTAAAAAGACACATAAGACATTCACTTCTTCAGTAACAAATAAATCATACACAATAAAAGATTTCATCACTTGCAAAACCAAAAATATAATATATTTACTTCAGTGTAATTGTCAGATTCAATATTTAGGACAAACTTCAAGATTTGCTAAAACTCGTATATTAGAACACCTTAATAAAATTGAAAAAGAAAAAGAAGATCATGGTGTCCCTTTACACTATAATAATTGTCCTCTATACGATAAAAAACATCTATCATGGATAGGTATAGAGAAGGTTTCATTACACTGGAGAGGGGGAGAGATAGAAAAAGAACTCAATAGAAGAGAATTATGGTGGATACACACATTAAAAACATATGGACATTATGGTTTAAATAAAGATATTAGAGTGGCAGCGTTCATATAATTTATTTTATTTTCATTTTATTTTATTTTATTTTATATTTAATATATTTAATAAATTATTTTATTCTGTTCAGGTTTCATTATATTTCAAATAGTCTAATATTTATCCCAATTACATACACAATATTACTGTGATTCTGTTCAGAAATTATATGTGAAGATAAATTTATATTTGATGGCAAAATTCATATTTGATGGCAAAATTTATACTTGATGGCGAAATTTATATTTAAAATTCATATTTGATGGCAAAGTTTATACATTTGATGGCAACATCGATATTCGAGTGCATGTTGCACTAATTAATATTCAAAAGAAATTGAAAAGGTTGTAACCCAAGATTTTTGTGAAATATTGTCACGAAGTTGTCTATGTCTGTAATATATATGATTCAAAGTGACTTGCACTTTTCATTACATACTCCCTAGAGAATCCAAAACACTGGCTATCAATGGAACATAGTAAAATGTCGCTCACAGAGAGATTGGTCAATCCGAGACATGTGACACGGAACTCATTGGACAAACCGGAGCTTAGGCCTTTACATACGAAGTATTGAAAACAACGCTCTCTACCTGATTGATGAGAACATATGACCACGCATCATCTGGCGGACCTGAAAAGAAACTGCTTAAAACCAGGACTTGAAAGGGAACTTTATTTTTCTCCCCTCTGATTGGCCAAAAGGCTTTTTTTCATTTATACCAATCCAATTTGAAAAATTATTGAGAGTTTAAGCGCCAAAAGCTTAAATACAAAATAAATAAATATCATTCTCAAAACACAATTGGATTGGAATAAATACAAAATTAAAATGTTTTATTTGTGAGTCCTATTCCGGTGTTTACCACCGGAACAGGAACAATGATTACCTGTATAAATACACCTGTTAACACTCCAAAGGCAGCACTTCCAATTGTTTTTACTGCTCTTGAAAAAGACGACACTGTCGTTGAAACGCGTAGAGCCAAGATAAATAAGAGCATTTTATTATGTTTTAATAAATATTTGTTTTTTACCACAACAAGTATTTTTGCTGCCTTTTTGGAAGTAATTTCAAACTACACAATACGTTCTGAGGAGCCGGATTCCGAAATTTATCGGAGTGAGTATATTGCACTTTTTATCAAGCAAAAGATTCAATTACCTGCAGTGCAATTTTCATTATCCACAGACACAAACACAGTGTGGAAATTGGGAAAGTTGAGACAGAAAAACCTTTCGAAGAAGCTGAACTCTGAATTTTTCGGAGTGAGTATACTGCACATTAATTTGTTGTTAACTTCTGCAAATCACAAGCCAAGTTTTTCTTTCTTCAGTGTGTACGTCCATATACACGAGATTCAAGATCAGCGCCTCTATATATTCGATTAACCTTAATAAATGACAGAAATAGTGTTCATGTTAAAGAAACAAAAGTTCAATTGCTGAAAAAAAAAATTCTCTCAATCCAAGTAAAGCATCAGGCAGCTCCACTTGGGGAAATGATCTCCGTTCACCTCAATGATCTAGGTTAGAAAGAAAATGGGCGCCTCATAGTGAAATCCATATGTGATATATAATAAAGAAGGTAAATAGTAAAACTCACAATTTTTGAAGGCACTAGTGCACTTTTGCACTATCTAGTGCCTTCAAAAATTGTGAGTTTTACTATTTACCTTCTTTATTATATACCACATATGGAATTCACTATGAGGCACCCATTTTGTTTCCAATCTAAAGAATACGGTCAACCCTGCATAGAGTAACCAACAACCAATCTTCCCTTTAGGATAATGGTTCCAGCCCAAAGGCTAGTCAAGACCAAAGACAAGAGTCCCAGACTTCCGGAAGAGAAAGGAAGGGTCAACGTTGGAACAAAGCCCCCGGTTAGAACGCTGACCGTTACTACAAATGGTATGCTACCATGAGTCAGGATAAACATTGTGCTCGGGTATAAAACCCCCTACACGGCTGCCTTCTCTAAAAACAAGGAACACTTCCCAAGGGAAGAAGGCCCTCCGACCCTCAGCATCCATATATCAGAATCCAACATATAGCAGGAGCCCAATAGGGATTAAACCCTCAGCCTCCCGCTGCAGGAACAGAGGAACCAGTCACTACATCGCAACTCCCCTTCCAGGATTCTGAAAGACACGAAGGGAAAAGACCCTTACAAGGCAAGACACCAAGGACCCACAGGTCGCTCCAAATACTAAGGTAACTCTGAACCCAGAGAACCCTACCCCCGCTCTAGAAGAGAAGGGAAATAAACAATCGAAAACCACTCTACCATAGAGGCGGGACCCCTCGGCCATATAGCCAACACAGATGAAGATACCTGGAGTCTACAGGAACAGCGTAAAAATGTGCCAGAAGACCAGTAGGGAACCGTCAGAAGGACCTAAAGCCTAAGCCACAAAATGATAGGCATCTCTTAGAGCCCCAGCCTCTACGGAGAGAGGCCCGTGGGACAACAAACATCTAGTGTGAAATTGAACCATCCACACCCATCCAAGGAGAGACACGGACCTAGGTCAGGGCCCCCGAAAAAGGAATAAATCGAAGATCCAACTTCCAGAGGAACCCTAAGCTGCCTCCTACAAGAAGGAACGCACCTCTAAAGTACGTAGACTTGGCA
Organism: Bombina bombina; assembly: GCF_027579735.1. Lineage (NCBI taxonomy): Eukaryota > Metazoa > Chordata > Amphibia > Anura > Bombinatoridae > Bombina > Bombina bombina. The sequence goes on along the minus strand of NC_069499.1, from coordinate 1,476,786,687 downwards.
ATCTAGCAATAGCCTCAAACCCAAGAGTCACAAAGGACTTCCTTAACGGTCTAAGATTCAGAATCCAGGGCACTTGGATTGCGAAGAAATCTCGTAGGCAAGAGGTAATACGTGCTACACACGCAGGCAAGGTAGCAACCAACATCCGAAGGCGAATGAGAACCCTGTACCCTGCTCGCCATCCCAGAGAATCGAACTTAAGACAACGCCCACGAAGCATCAAGGATAAATGGTCAACTACCTGACCCCAGAAGGGCGGCCCTCTGTAACTGACCTCGCCAAATCACTGGCAAGCCCCAGGCTAGAGTTGCAACGAGGACGGAAAGACACCCGAACGTCGAGATTATGGTCAGACCAAGGGTAATGGAAGAGACAACAGCCAGAGATCCTTGAAGGATCTATCTTCCAAAATCTTCTTTAAGCAGGCAAAAGCTGGAGCTTTGCAGCTCCCCACAGAAGACAAGGAACCCCTGCACACCAACTCTTAGAGTAACACAACTCTGAGCAGAGAAAGAACATGCCCGTGCATCCAGACCATATGGTCCAACCAAGGCGGGAAGGAAGGAAACTCCACCACCGCAATAAAATGCTTAATAGGCTAAAGAGTCAGCGTCTTAACATGAACCCTGGTAACAGCCGAAAAAGTTTCCGACCTGTACCTGCCTGGTATAAGGACACTCTAGAACTGCCCAAGGTCCAAGAAAATTTCTTCCGAAGGATCGATAAATGAACTAGAAAAACATAAAATTCTATTATTCAACAAGTGCGCAACTTCCGAGGAAGTGCCTGTGCGACCTAAATCGCAAGTATCAGTACCAGAGAAGAACGTTCATAAAAACGAATATTTAACAGACACGAGCTTAAGAAAAAACAAATTAAACACATCCATCCGGATCAAAAAATTAAAATGAAGGCAGTACCCATCGGGTGAACGCCCAAGGTGAATGAGGACGACAACGGGACCAGCCGATTAAAAGCCCCATTCTCCCAAGCTCAGAACTAGAACCGAAAAACATTTTTAAAAAAAAGAGAAAAAACTGCGACATTAAGGAGATTGTCTTCATCCCCAAACGTAATATCCATTTTGCCATCCAGCTTCTCTGGCCTCAGATCCCTCGGCCCGCTAGGACTGGGATCCTCCAAAACTGCCAAAACATGTCTTAAAAGAACACGAAGGCAAGCCAGCCTATAACAGAAGGCAAAATCATCCCTCGCCTGATCAACTGAAGACCCTGGAACGGAGATAGGGGCCCCTTAAGCCTCAGGGGCCAACCCTTCCCCAGAAGTCCGAACTAAATCGGCGATCCCACTCTCGACGGGCCCTGGTTAACGGAACACGGACAGTATCTTAGAAATACTTCACTTTGGAGATATAAATGATTCAGCGCCATAGAAATGGCCATGCAGAACCGTGCCGTAACCTCTGGAGGAAACCAGCCACCCTCTGGAGAAGGATTAAAGGCCATAGGGACACCTGCTTGCGTAGCTAGGAAATGTACTGGGGCACTAGCTTCACGGTCATGGAAACCTTGGAGGCGGATGGATAAACGCACTATATGCTCCCTGCTTCGGGAGAAGAGAGTACTCTAGAACGGCTATCGGAACATAACTTATGGGCATTGATTACCCGGGCCATTTCAAATTCATCACAAGACACATCCTCCGTATCGGAGGCATCTGTGTCGCGCATATCAGAATCCTCAATAATCTTGGGATTACAAAAATGACAAAAAACTAACTGGCACCATTTAACACCCCCAATGGCTGGGGCACTCACCACCTCCTGTGAACCAGACAACCCCCGAGCAAGACTCTCTCGGTCGCACACAGTGAGCATACAGAAGTGAAAAACAATGTAACCGCACCAGTCACGAGGTGCACCGTGCCAGACACGAAAAGGGCATGCAATCTGGAAAGATTGCATCATTAAAAGAAGGCCATTATGCTCCGTAAAGGCCGTGAGCCTAAGTATAGCTACACATTTGCAGAAAGAACCATATAACAAACATGATTAAAGGTCCCCCCTTTTCAATAACCCCCCTCAGGAGATATTAACCCATGATTCCTTATTAAGATAAAAGGAGTCCCACTGGGAACCTATCTTGTTTAGTTAACAATACATTCACATATCGAAATAAAATGAAACAATCTTACCGGAATCTACGCCGTGGAACAGGAACACGGCCCTTCAAGTGTGACAGATAGTAGCCTCGCTTCTGACATGGACTTGAGTTAAGAAAGGTAGGCAGCGAAACTAGTCAACGCTGATTACCAAGGAGCTGTCAATATGAGTCGGGATGGGTTCGCAGGAAAACTCTCCCTGCATCTCCGGACTCTAACTTTCAGCCATGCTCACACTGAGAAGCTGACAGGATTACTTAAAACTCCAGTCCCATTGCGAAGAGTACTACCCTCCATGAGAGACTATCTCGAACTTCTGACACTTCTTTGCTAACCTCCTGTGACGAAAGGCAAAGAATGACTGGGGGATGAGGAAAGTGGGGGAGGTATTTAAGCCCAAAAGTAATGAATGCAGCTGTGTACTCTTCCCTTTTAAGAAGAAAAAAACAACAAACAATAACCAAGACATAGGAGCAATTAAAATTATCACAGGATCATGAACCTATCCCATTGTTCAAAACCTATGTCTGTGCTGTGTGCTCTGTGACTGCTGCAAACTCACCTGACCAGTGGAGAAGATAAAAACTAATGCTGAGCCAGCAGCTGTCAGTCCCCACGTGAAGAGAGTTCCAAAGAGGGACTGTACCACTGGACTGTATCCCTCCAACATTCTTCAGACTCCTGGGCAAAGGGCAAGAAAACAGAAATCACAGGTAAGAACAAACGAACATATGTGAGAAAACTGAGGGGGAAAAAAAAAGGTAAAACGTGGAAGCCAGAGGTAATGACCAGAGATTGTTAGAGAAAAACAGAATTTATGTTTACCTGATAAATTACTTTCTCCAACGGTGTGTCCGGTCCACGGCGTCATCCTTACTTGTGGGATATTCTCTTCCCCAACAGGAAATGGCAAAGAGCCCAGCAAAGCTGGTCACATGATCCCTCCTAGGCTCCGCCTACCCCAGTCATTCGACCGACGTTAAGGAGGAATATTTGCATAGGAGAAACCATATGGTACCGTGGTGACTGTAGTTAAAGAAAATAAATTATCAGACCTGATTAAAAAAACCAGGGCGGGCCGTGGACCGGACACACCGTTGGAGAAAGTAATTTATCAGGTAAAGATAAATTCTGTTTTCTCCAACATAGGTGTGTCCGGTCCACGGCGTCATCCTTACTTGTGGGAACCAATACCAAAGCTTTAGGACACGGATGAAGGGAGGGAACAAATCAGGTCACCTAAATGGAAGGCACCACGGTTTGCAAAACCTTTCTCCCAAAAATAGCCTCAGAAGAAGCAAAAGTATCAAACTTGTAAAATTTGGTAAAAGTGTGCAGTGAAGACCAAGTCGCTGCCCTACATATCTGATCAACAGAAGCCTCGTTCTTGAAGGCCCATGTGGAAGCCACAGCCCTAGTGGAATGAGCTGTGATTCTTTCGGGAGGCTGCCGTCCGGCAGTCTCGTAAGCCAATCTGATGATGCTTTTAATCCAAAAAGAGAGAGAGGTAGAAGTTGCTTTTTGACCTCTCCTTTTACCGGAATAAACAACAAACAAGGAAGATGTTTGTCTAAAATCCTTTGTAGCTTCTAAATAGAATTTTAGAGCGCGAACAACATCCAAATTGTGCAACAAACGTTCCTTCTTTGAAACTGGTTTCGGACACAGAGAAGGTACGATAATCTCCTGGTTAATGTTTTTGTTAGAAACAACTTTTGGAAGAAAACCAGGTTTAGTACGTAAAACCACCTTATCTGCATGGAACACCAGATAAGGAGGAGAACACTGCAGAGCAGATAATTCTGAAACTCTTCTAGCAGAAGAAATTGCAACTAAAAACAAAACTTTCCAAGATAATAACTTAATATCAACGGAACCCCCTGAAGAACTGAAAGAACTAAATTGAGACTCCAAGGAGGAGTCAAAGGTTTGTAAACAGGCTTAATTCTAACCAGAGCCTGAACAAAGGCTTGAACATCTGGCACAGCTGCCAGCTTTTTGTGAAGTAACACAGACAAGGCAGAAATCTGTCCCTTCAGGGAACTTGCAGATAATCCTTTTTCCAATCCTTCTTGAAGGAAGGATAGAATCTTAGGAATCTTAACCTTGTCCCAAGGGAATCCTTTAGATTCACACCAACAGATATATTTTTTCCAAATTTTGTGGTAAATCTTTCTAGTTACAGGCTTTCTGGCCTGAACAAGAGTATCGATAACAGAATCTGAGAACCCTCGCTTCGATAAGATCAAGCGTTCAATCTCCAAGCAGTCAGCTGGAGTGAAACCAGGTTCGGATGTTCGAACGGACCCTGAACAAGAAGGTCTCGTCTCAAAGGTAGCTTCCAAGGTGGAGCCGATGACATATTCACCAGATCTGCATACCAAGTCCTGCGTGGCCACGCAGGAGCTATCAAGATCACCGACGCCCTCTCCTGATTGATCCTGGCTACCAGCCTGGGGATGAGAGGAAACGGCGGGAACACATAAGCTAGTTTGAAGGTCCAAGGTGCTACTAGTGCATCCACTAGAGCCGCCTTGGGATCCCTGGATCTGGACCCGTAGCAAGGAACTTTGAAGTTCTGACGAGAGGCCATCAGATCCATGTCTGGAATGCCCCACAGCTGAGTGACTTGGGCAAAGATTTCCGGATGGAGTTCCCACTCCCCCGGATGCAATGTCTGACGACTCAGAAAATCCGCTTCCCAATTTTCCACTCCTGGGATGTGGATAGCGGGCAGGTGGCAGGAGTGAGACTCCGCCCATAGAATGATTTTGGTCACTTCTTCCATCGCTAGGGAACTCCTTGTTCCCCCCTGATGGTTGATGTACGCAACAGTTGTCATGTTGTCTGATTGAAACCGTATGAACTTGGCCCTCGCTAGCTGAGGCCAAGCCTTGAGAGCATTGAATATCGCTCTCAGTTCCAGAATATTTATCGGTAGAAGAGATTCTTCCCGAGACCAAAGACCCTGAGCTTTCAGGGATCCCCAGACCGCGCCCCAGCCCATCAGACTGGCGTCGGTCGTGACAATGACCCACTCTGGTCTGCGGAATGTCATCCCTTGTGACAGGTTGTCCAGGGACAGCCACCAACGGAGTGAGTCTCTGGTCCTCTGATTTACTTGTATCTTCGGAGACAAGTCTGTATAATCCCCATTCCACTGACTGAGCATGCACAGTTGTAATGGTCTTAGATGAATGCGCGCAAAAGGAACTATGTCCATTGCCGCTACCATCAACCCGATCACTTCCATGCACCGAGCTATGGAAGGAAGAGGAACGGAATGAAGTATCCGACAAGAGTCTAGAAGCTTTGTTTTTCTGGCCTCTGTCAGAAATATCCTCATTTCTAAGGAGTCTATTATTGTTCCCAAGAAGGGAACCCTTGTTGACGGAGATAGAGAACTCTTTTCCACGTTCACTTTCCATCCGTGAGATCTGAGAAAGGCCAGGACTATGTCCGTGTGAGCCTTTGCTTGAGGAAGGGACGACGCTTGAATCAGAATGTCGTCCAAATAAGGTACTACAGCAATGCCCCTTGGTCTTAGCACAGCTAGAAGGGACCCTAGTACCTTTGTGAAAATCCTTGGAGCAGTGGCTAATCCGAAAGGAAGCGCCACGAACTGGTAATGCTTGTCCAGGAATGCGAACCTTAGGAACCGATGATGTTCCTTGTGGATAGGAATATGTAGATACGCATCCTTTAAATCCACCGTGGTCATGAATTGACCTTCCTGGATGGAAGGAAGAATAGTTCGAATGGTTTCCATCTTGAACGATGGAACCCTGAGAAACTTGTTTAAGATCTTGAGATCTAAGATTGGTCTGAACGTTCCCTCTTTTTTGGGAACTATGAACAGATTGGAGTAGAACCCCATCCCTTGTTCTCTTAATGGAACAGGATGAATCACTCCCATTTTTAACAGGTCTTCTACACAATGTAAGAATGCCTGTCTTTTTATGTGGTCTGAAGACAACTGAGACCTGTGGAACCTCCCCCTTGGGGGAAGCCCCTTGAATTCCAGAAGATAACCTTGGGAGACTATTTCTAGCGCCCAAGGATCCAGAACATCTCTTGCCCAAGCCTGAGCGAAGAGAGAGAGTCTGCCCCCCACCAGATCCGGTCCCGGATCGGGGGCCAACATTTCATGCTGTCTTGGTAGCAGTGGCAGGTTTCTTGGCCTGCTTTCCCTTGTTCCAGCCTTGCATTGGTCTCCAAGCTGGCTTGGCTTGAGAAGTATTACCCTCTTGCTTAGAGGACGTAGCACTTTGGGCTGGTCCGTTTCTACGAAAGGGACGAAAATTAGGTTTATTTTTTGCCTTGAAAGGCCGATCCTGAGGAAGGGCGTGGCCCTTACCCCCAGTGATATCAGAGATAATCTCTTTCAAGTCAGGGCCAAACAGCGTTTTCCCCTTGAAAGGAATGTTAAGTAGCTTGTTCTTGGAAGACGCATCAGCCGACCAAGATTTCAACCAAAGCGCTCTGCGCGCCACAATAGCAAACCCAGAATTCTTAGCCGCTAACCTAGCCAATTGCAAAGTGGCGTCTAGGGTAAAAGAATTAGCCAATTTGAGAGCATTGATTCTGTCCATAATCTCCTCATAAGGAGGAGAATCACTATCGACCGCCTTTATCAGCTCATCGAACCAGAAACATGCGGCTGTAGCGACAGGGACAACGCATGAAATTGGTTGTAGAAGGTAACCCTGCTGAACAAACATCTTTTTAAGCAAACCTTCTAATTTTTTATCCATAGGATCTTTGAAAGCACAACTATCCTCTATGGGTATAGTGGTGCGTTTGTTTAAAGTGGAAACCGCTCCCTCGACCTTGGGGACTGTCTGCCATAAGTCCTTTCTGGGGTCGACCATAGGAAACAATTTTTTAAATATGGGGGGAGGGACGAAAGGAATACCGGGCCTTTCCCATTCTTTATTAACAATGTCCGCCACCCGCTTGGGTATAGGAAAAGCTTCTGGGAGCCCCGGCACCTCTAGGAACTTGTCCATTTTACATAGTTTCTCTGGGATGACCAACTTGTCACAATCATCCAGAGTGGATAATACCTCCTTAAGCAGAATGCGGAGATGTTCCAACTTAAATTTAAATGTAATCACATCAGGTTCAGCATGTTGAGAAATGTTCCCTGAATCAGTAATTTCTCCCTCAGACAAAACCTCCCTGGCCCCATCAGACTGGGTTAGGGGCCCTTCAGAAACATTATTATCAGCGTCGTCATGCTCTTCAGTATCTAAAACAGAGCAGTCGCGCTTACGCTGATAAGTGTTCATTTTGGCTAAAATGTTTTTGACAGAATTATCCATTACAGCCGTTAATTGTTGCATAGTAAGGAGTATTGGCGCGCTAGATGTACTAGGGGCCTCCTGAGTGGGCAAGACTCGTGTAGACGAAGGAGGGAATGATGCAGTACCATGCTTACTCCCCTCACTTGAGGAATCATCTTGGGCATCATTGTCATTGTCACATAAATCACATTTATTTAAATGAATAGGAATTCTGGCTTCCCCACATTCAGAACACAGTCTATCTGGTAGTTCAGACATGTTAAACAGGCATAAACTTGATAACAAAGTACAAAAAACGTTTTAAAATAAAACCGTTACTGTCACTTTAAATTTTAAACTGAACACACTTTATTACTGCAATTGCGAAAAAACATGAAGGAATTGTTCAAAATTCACCAAATTTTCACCACAGTGTCTTAAAGCCTTAAAAGTATTGCACACCAAATTTGGAAGCTTTAACCCTTAAAATAACGGAACCGGAGCCGTTTTGAACTTTAACCCCTTTACAGTCCCTGGTATCTGCTTTGCTGAGACCCAACCAAGCCCAAAGGGGAATACGATACCAAATGACGCCTTCAGAAAGTCTTTTCTAAGTATCAGAGCTCCTCTCACATGCGACTGCATGCCATGCCTCTCAAAAACAAGTGCGCAACACCGGCGCGAAAATGAGGCTCTGCCTATGCTTTGGGAAAGCCCCTAAAGAATAAGGTGTCTAAAACAGTGCCTGCCGATATTATTATATCAAAATACCCAAATAAAATGATTCCTCAAGGCTAAATATGTGTTAATAATGAATCGATTTAGCCCAGAAAAAGTCTACAGTCTTAATAAGCCCTTGTGAAGCCCTTATTTACGATCGTAATAAACATGGCTTACCGGATCCCATAGGGAAAATGACAGCTTCCAGCATTACATCGTCTTGTTAGAATGTGTCATACCTCAAGCAGCAAGAGACTGCTCACTGTTCCCCCAACTGAAGTTAATTGCTCTCAACAGTCCTGTGTGGAACAGCCATGGATTTTAGTGACAGTTGCTAAAATCATTTTCCTCATACAAACAGAAATCTTCATCTCTTTTCTGTTTCTGAGTAAATAGTACATACCAGCACTATTTCAAAATAACAAACTCTTGATTGAATAATAAAAACTACAGTTAAACACTAAAAAACTCTAAGCCATCTCCGTGGAGATGTTGCCTGTACAACGGCAAAGAGAATGACTGGGGTAGGCGGAGCCTAGGAGGGATCATGTGACCAGCTTTGCTGGGCTCTTTGCCATTTCCTGTTGGGGAAGAGAATATCCCACAAGTAAGGATGACGCCGTGGACCGGACACACCTATGTTGGAGAAAAGGACATATACAACGCAAGAAAAAAAAGAAGGAACTATAGAATAACAGGGAATGTATAGGGATCGCTGCCTTTTGAACAGTACATCGCCAGTGACTGCGGATCTCAGCAGTGTGTTATTTAATTCTGGAAATGATGTGATTAAAATAGCCACTGCAACATTCTGCCATCCCCTTACCTCTGCGACCTGCCACCCATCTCATTGTCCACCCTACTCCTTCATTGTCTTCTATCCCTCTTACATATACCTGCATCTCACTTTTTTCTTGAACCATTTTCATTATTCACACTCTCATTTAAGTCACTCAACAGTGCTGCCTCTCCACATTTCTGGTTTTATTTAATATATAATCCCATTCATCCCGTTAGCTCCTCAGCAGTTCTACAAATTGTCTCATACCTCAATAATTGGCCTCTATGCTGTCTTCATGCCTATAATTGGAAACTGGAAACCTACCACTCCAGGACAATAAGCAATCATCTCTGACAAAAAAACACTCCAAATAAACCCTCTTGCCATAATTAATAGTGCTTGTAACGTGCCCATTTAAAATCCATTTACTCCTGTGTATAACTATGTTTGTTTTAGTTTCTCATACATGCGTAAACACAGCTTTAGGAACAGGTATTTACAAATGTGTGTGAAACTTTGGAGCCAGACAGAAAATTAAAATTAGAACTCAGTGGTAAAACTCTAGTTGTGGCTACCAGGATTTGGTCAAGCCCTGTTTAAGAAGACTTTAAGTTCTCTTTTTGAGCAAGGCCTTCATTATGTTTTTTATCTCTGTGTGTCAATTGAGGTAATTTCAATAATGTAATAATACAGATTGTATCCTATGTGCATTTCCATCTTCAGTGATGTTTTACAAATAAAAGATGATAATAATAACAATAATTGAAGGCATGAGAGCAAGCTGTAATGGCAAAATTATTAGACAGGAAAAAGGAAACTGGAAGGGAGAACATAATCAAAAGATTTAAGAACATTATAACAGATGAGAGGGAAAAATATGATGGACAAAGAAAGAACCATGAAGAAAGGCAGATGAAAGGGACATGAAACCATTTTTTTTTTTTTTACACGATTTAGATAGAGAATACAATTTGCTTCATTCTTTATGAATCGTTTGTTGAAGTAGCAGCAATGTGCATGAGTGAGCCAATTACGAGCATCAATGTGCAGCCACCAATCAGCAGCTACTGAGCCTAATTTAGATATGCTTTTCAACAAAGGATATCAAGAGAATAAAGCAAATTAGATAATAGAAGTAATTTATTTTTATTATTTTTTTTTTTTTAAATGACATGCTCTTTCTAAATCATGAAAAAAAAATGTGGTTCATGCCCCTTTAAGGCAAATAAGAGAGTGAGGTGAAAGGAAAAGAGCAACAGAAACAGAGAATGAGAGAATGTGAGCAAGATGGAAGGGGAGAGAGAGCTAAAAAGAGAAAATTACAGATGGATATGAGAACGTGTCAGAAGAAAAGTTATAGCTTGAGATGGAATGTAAGAGAGATGGAAGGCAAGAGATCAAGACAGAGAGGAAGAGAGCAAGACAGAGAGGAAGAGAGCAAGACAGAGAGGGAGAGAGCAAGACAGAGAGGGAGAGAGCAAGACAGAGAGGGAGAGAGCAAGACAGAGAGGGAGAGAGCAAGACAGAGAGGGAGAGAGCAAGACAGAGAGGGAGAGAGCAAGACAGAGAGGGAGAGAGAAAGACAGAGAGGGAGAGAGAAAGACAGAGAGGGAGAAAGCAAGACAGAGAGGGAGAAAGCAAGACAGAGAGGGAGAGAGCAAGACAGAGAGGGTGAGAGCAAGACAGAGAGGGTGAGAGCAGGAACTGAGGGAGAGAGCAGGAACCGAGGGAGAGAGCAGGAACCGAGGGAGAGAGCAGGAACCGAGGGACGAAGCAGGAACCGAGAGAGAGAGCAGGAACCGAGGGAGAGAGCAGGAACCGAGGGAGAGAGCAGGAACCAAGGGACGGAGCAGGAACCGAGGGAGAGAGCAGGAACCGACGGAGAGAGCAGGAACCGAGGGAGAGAGCTGGAACCGAGGGAGAGAGCAGGAACCGAGAGAGAGAGCAGGAACCGAAAGAGAGCAGGAACCGAGGGAGAGAGCAGGAACCGAGGGAGAGAGCAGGAACCGAGAGAGAGAGCAGGAACCGAGGGAGAGAGCAGGAACCGAGGGAGAGAGCAGGAACCGAGAGAGAGAGCAGGAACCGAGAGAGAGAGCAGGAACCGAGGGAGAGAGCAGGAACCGAGGGAGAGAGCAGGAACTGAGAGAGCAGGAACCGAGGGAGAGAGCAGGAACCGAGGGAGAGAGCAGGAACCGAGAGAGAGAGCAGGAACCGAGAGAGAGAGCAGGAACTGAGGGAGAGAGCAGGAAACGAGGGAGAGAGCAGGAACCGAGGGAGAGAGCAGGAACCGAGGGAGAGAGCAGGAACCGAGGGAGAGAGCAGGAACCGAGGGAGAGAGCAGGAACCGAGGGAGAGAGCAGGAACCGAGGGCAATATGAAAGGAAAAAGCTAAAATGTAAAAGATGAGAAATCAGGGTGATCAAGTGCGGGACTCGGGACGAAACATGTCTGCGTGAGGTCTGAACGCTGACATTGTGTCTATGCTATTTTTAGTGCTTTATACAGCTGCTTTTTTTGTATCAATTTTTATCTTACAATTGGAGTTCTTATTTGCACTTACAGGCGCCCATCTATCTTTGGATTTCCCTATTGCTTTTTGGAGCCATTCAGACAAGCTCTGGGCGCAGCAGCTGCAGGTCTCCCACAATGGAACACACCTCCTTCTCTCCGGGAGATGATTTCACAGCAAATGTAAGGTATTGTTGCACTCTAGTATTTACTGGATTTGCTTTTGTTGGGACTCTATGTGCGCAACTCTTGAACCATTGTTTGAAATATATATATATATATATATATATATATATATATATATATATATATACATATACATACATACATACAGTATATACACACGTTTATACATATAGACACATACAAATACATATATACAGATATAAATACATATATACACACATTTTTAGACATTTATATGTATATATCTCAAAGTTAAAGCCCTTTGCCTGCCTTTTATTTCTAACACCTGAGATCTCAGATCTTTGAGCTCTTATAACTTTAGTGTGCAATATTTTTTATAATATTTATAAAAGATAGTGTTATTATGAGTGTAACTACTATACTTTGTAATGTATTTTTGATGGTTTTGTGCAACTTTTTCGGTTCACAAAACATTTAACCAGAACTCTGAAGTCACGGTAATCATTCTATCGTAAATCGCGATCGTCTTTACTTTGAACTCGTAATACAAGCAGTACGCCGATGAGCGCAAAGCCCTGCGATAAACACCTTATCACTTGCAGACAAATGTTTGCACTCCACTCGTAATCTGACCCTAAACACATAGGCAAAATAATGCATGTGGCATACTCCGCCAATGCACCTAGAGATTAATATCTGCATATCAGCCAATCAACACCAGAGGGTATTTCTTTCGCTTTTAATTGGCTGGACCACACCTATGCCTTTTTTATGTTCATCACAGAAGCTTACCAATGCCTGAACATGCCCAATCGTATAGCTTACCACACACAGGAAATTGTAAATTTATCACAAAATAAAGTGAACCAACAAAATTCAGCAGTTTTATTATACAAAAGTAAATAAATAAAATAAACACCAGTACAAGTATCCTTATTTCATTAATCTATGTAACTAATGTTTTTAGTGCCCTGACCAGGTAAGGCAAATTCTACACTAACACGCAGTTTTAATTTTAAAACCAAAACTCTTCTATCTCACTGTGCAGAGACCAAATAATCCCTGTTTGGCCTATGTCCCTTATGTCTGTGTCAGTCTCTCTCAGCAAAGCCTAGGCGACACCTGCCTCTTGTTAACGCACCCTAAAAAGCTACGAAATCAGAACTCACAATCTCCTTAAGAGTCTGGAAAATATAACAAAGGATCTGGAATTTCCATGACATTCACAAGAAATCTCAGATCTTCTACCCATGTTTAGAAGTGTGGAAATATTTTTTCCCTCTTATTTTTAAACACAACTAAAGAGAGATGAATATGCACTCAAAAATGATATATAGAAAACATTTTTTTTCTTAATCCACCCACTACATAAATTAAACAGATATTCAAAAAGCAGGAAGGAAAAATATTCTAGGCAATGTCAGGAGATTTGTTAAATTGATTGTTGATTTAGTAAAGAGAAAGGACCGCAGGAGGGAGAAAGAGAGAGATAACAGCTCCAATACTGGAATGTACGATGAGCTGTCAATGTGCTTACTGTAATGTATTACGTTAAAGAGGACCAGCCCTTGAAAAAATATACAGGTCAATCAAATTGTATTATGGCTTCATCAGTAAAGATTTAAATACACATTCTAGCGTAAAAATAGAAACACTATTTTGTTAACATAATAATATCAAGGGACACAAAACCGAAAATTTTTGTTTCATGACTCAGACAGAGCTTGCTATTTTAAACAACTTTCTAATTTACTTCTATAAGTATTTAATTTGCTTCATTCTCTTGGTATCCTTTTTTTGAAGGTGCAGCAATGCACTACTGGGAGCTAACTAAACACATAATGTGGACCACCAATAAGCAGCTAACTCCCAGTAGTGCAGTGCTGCTTCGAAGACTACTTAGGTATACTTTTCTCACAAAGAATACTTTGAGAACACTGCAAATTAGATAACTTAAAGGGCCACAAAATGCAGTAGAATTATATAAAGTGCATAATAAAAATAACACCTACTCTGAATTTCAAATAAGCAGTAGATTTTTTTCTGAAAAATTTATTTTCTCCCATTTTCCGGTCCCCTACATCATGTGACAGACATCAGCCAATCACAGATTAGGATATACGTATACCCTTTAAGCTTGTGCGCATGCTCAGTAGGATCTTGTTCCCCAGAAAGTGTGAATATAAAAAAAGACTGTGCCAAACTTGATAATGGAAATTAATTGGAAAGTGTCTTGAAACTGCATGTTTTATCTGAATCATAAACGTTTATTTTTATTTGAATGTCCCTTTAAGTCAATTTGAAATGCGTTTAAAATTCAGGAATGAGGGTTTCATGTACCTTTAAACAAAATCTTCTCTTTAACTAGAGTTTTTACTCTTGAGTTAGGATATAGGGACACTAAACCCAATTTGTTTCTTTCATGATTCAGATAGAGCATGCAATTTTAAGAAACTTTCTAATTTACTTCTATTATCAATTTTCTTCCTTCTCTTGTTATCTTTATTTGAAAAAGAAGGCATCTTAAGCTTAGGAGCCAGACAATTTTTTGGTTCAGTACGCTGGACAGCACTTGTTTATTGGTGCTGTCCAATCAGCATGTACAACCCAGGTTGTGAACCAAAAATGGGCCGGCTTCTAAACTTACATTCTTGCTTTTCCAATAAAGATAAATAAAGAAAATTAAGAAAAATTGATAATAGAAGTAAATTAGAAAGTTGTTTAAAATTGCATGCTCTATCTGAATCATGAAAGAAAAAAATTTGGGTTCAGTGTCCCTTTAAACATAAAGTCACAGCTGCTCTAGATGGGCTACATTTATTGTCGCTTATGAAGTTGCGGTGGGGCCTCACAGTAAAGGAGATATCATGTTTGATATTCACTGCAGCATTGCTTTAACTATTGTTTTCAAGTGTTTCTTTAGTGGACGTTCCTGCCATTTCCATCTATAGCTGCATGAGGTGCTCATTACATGATATCTCTCATATCAAAACGCAAAGCCATAGCAACATGGAAAATCAAACATTACATCCGCAATACCTAGGAACCAAACTTGCAAATAATTTTTATTTAAATGCGTATAGCTGTACAATATTAGCATGTGTGTTTTGTAATAAAAATTAGTCTCACTGGAGAGAAGCAAAAGGATTTTTAATTTTAACCTCACCCCGACATGTGAAATTCATAAAGGTTCTACAGTGTTCTCCACAGAAAATGTTACCAGCCAGTTGGTATTATAAAGTAGCCAGGTTGGGCAGTGAAATACTTTCTAATATTATAAAATGTTCTGCCATCCAAAGCACAAATTAAATGTATAATATTACATAAACTCAGTGTTCTCCCCAGGAGCTTTTTAAAGGGTGCACCGCCCAGCTTATTTTACTGAGCACCTGGCTGAAATTTAAACTGACATTAAACCCAAAACAATTATTTCAGGAGAATAAAATTTTAAACAACATTCCAATTTACTTCAACTATCTGATTTGCTTCATTCTTTAGATATCCTTTGTTGAAGAAATAGCAATGGACATGGGTGAGCCAATAACACCAGGCATCTATGTGCAGTCACCAATCAGCAGCTACTAAGCCTATCTAGATATGTTTTTCAGCAAAGGATATAAAGAAAATAAAGCAAATTAGCTAATAGACATAAATTAGAAAGCTGTTAAAAATTGCTCTTTCTAAACCATGAAAGAAAAATTTGGGTTTCATGTCCCTTTAAGTCAGTATTCGGGTGAAATCAGTAAATATTTAAAAAAAAAAATCAATCTTTATTGCCCAAATTATCAATAAATAAATGTATTTTAAATTATGCAATTGTGTACTTTAGATAGAAGAAAATGTTATCTATCATATTACAAAGTATTGCACTGCCCCACCCGACTACTTCATAATGGCCCGGCTGGCAACATTTTCTGTGGCAAACAACGATAAACTCTCAGATCAGGAATGTTAGTGATATTTTAGATGGAGTTTAAAGGGACAGTAAAGTCATAATTAGACATTCATGATTTAGACAGAGCATACAATTTTAAATAACTTTCCAATTCACTTCTATTATTTAATTTGCTTTCTTCTATTGTTATCGATTGCTGAAAGGTTTATTTATTTAAGCTCAGGAGCAGCAAAGAACCTAGGTTCTAGCTGCTGATTGGTGGCTGCATATATATACTGAATGTCATTGGCTCACCCATGTGTTCAGTTAGAAACCAGTAGTGCATTGCTGCTCTTTCAACAAATGATACCAAGAGAATGAAACAAATTTGATAATAGAAGTAAACTGGAAAGTTTTTTAAAAGTATATGTTCTACCTAAATCATTTTAGTTGCCTTTTGTTGTGGCTAGAGCACTGATTGGACAACAATTTAAACCTTTAGCTCACAGAAAAAAATACTTTTGAAGTGGGCAGCTGAGCGTGGGATATTTGAATTTCATATCTATATTAAAAAGTAAGTTATAGCGCATCTTCATTACAACTGATGTATTAAGCTCCATCTAAAAAAATCACTTCATAAAGGAGAGTTTACCATCACTTTAATGACAATTTGTGCTATATGGAGTTGCACTTATCCACATAACAATGTGAATAACAATTAATCAGTAGGATAGTGCCTCATGGGTATATAACCCATAAAGCTGACAAATCAGTCAGTATTCGAAAGATGATATAATATGGATTATGGAGGTTCCTACAGTCAAATTGTGCCCACTGTAAAGTAATATATGGACGGCAGTGAGTCAGAAAAGTAATTGTTTATATTTATATACAGAATAGAAAAGCGGTGTGGAGCCAATGTTGTAGATAAAAACAGAATTTATGTTTACCTGATAAATTACTTTCTCCAACGGTGTGTCCGGTCCACGGCGTCATCCTTACTTGTGGGATATTCTCTTCCCCAACAGGAAATGGCAAAGAGCCCAGCAAAGCTGGTCACATGATCCCTCCTAGGCTCCGCCTACCCCAGTCATTCGACCGACGTTAAGGAGGAATATTTGCATAGGAGAAACCATATGGTACCATGGTGACTGTAGTTAAAGAAAATAAATTATCAGACCTGATTAAAAAAAAAAAACCAGGGCGGGCCGTGGACCGGACACACCGTTGGAGAAAGTAATTTATCAGGTAAACATAAATTCTGTTTTCTCCAACATAGGTGTGTCCGGTCCACGGCGTCATCCTTACTTGTGGGAACCAATACCAAAGCTTTAGGACACGGATGAAGGGAGGGAGCAAATCAGGTCACCTAAATGGAAGGCACCACGGCTTGCAAAACCTTTCTCCCAAAAATAGCCTCAGAAGAAGCAAAAGTATCAAACTTGTAAAATTTGGTAAAAGTGTGCAGTGAAGACCAAGTCGCTGCCCTACATATCTGATCAACAGAAGCCTCGTTCTTGAAGGCCCATGTGGAAGCCACAGCCCTAGTGGAATGAGCTGTGATTCTTTCGGGAGGCTGCCGTCCGGCAGTCTCGTAAGCCAATCTGATGATGCTTTTAATCCAAAAAGAGAGAGAGGTAGAAGTTGCTTTTTGACCTCTCCTTTTACCGGAATAAACAACAAACAAGGAAGATGTTTGTCTAAAATCCTTTGTAGCATCTAAATAGAATTTTAGAGCGCGAACAACATCCAAATTGTGCAACAGACGTTCCTTCTTTGAAACTGGTTTCGGACACAGAGAAGGTACGATAATCTCCTGGTTAATGTTTTTGTTAGAAACAACTTTTGGAAGAAAACCAGGTTTAGTACGTAAAACCACCTTATCTGCATGAAACACCAGATAAGGAGGAGAACACTGCAGAGCAGATAATTCTGAAACTCTTCTGGCAGAAGAAATTGCAACTAAAAACAAAACTTTCCAAGATAATAACTTAATATCAACGGAATGCAAGGGTTCAAACGGAACCCCCTGAAGAACTGAAAGAACTAAATTGAGACTCCAAGGGGGAGTCAAAGGTTTGTAAACAGGCTTAATTCTAACCAGAGCCTGAACAAAGGCTTGAACATCTGGCACAGCAGCCAGTTTTTTGTGAAGTAACACCGACAAGGCAGAAATCTGTCCCTTCAGGGAACTTGCAGATAAACCCTTTTCCAATCCTTCTTGAAGGAAGGATAGAATCCTAGGAATCTTAACCTTGTCCCAAGGGAATCCTTTAGATTCACACCAACAGATATATTTTTTCCAAATTTTGTGGTAAATCTTTCTAGTTACAGGCTTTCTGGCCTGAACAAGAGTATCGATAACAGAATCTGAGAACCCTCGCTTCGATAAAATCAAGCGTTCAATCTCCAAGCAGTCAGCTGGAGTGAAACCAGATTCGGATGTTCGAACGGACCCTGAACAAGAAGGTCTCGTCTCAAAGGTAGCTTCCAAGGTGGAGCCGATGACATATTCACCAGATCTGCATACCAAGTCCTGCGTGGCCACGCAGGAGCTATCAAGATCACCGACGCCCTCTCCTGATTGATCCTGGCTACCAGCCTGGGGATGAGAGGAAACGGCGGGAACACATAAGCTAGTTTGAAGGTCCAAGGTGCTACTAGTGCATCCACTAGAGCCGCCTTGGGATCCCTGGATCTGGACCCGTAGCAAGGAACCTTGAAGTTCTGACGAGAGGCCATCAGATCCATGTCTGGAATGCCCCACAGCTGAGTGACTTGGGCAAAGATTTCCGGATGGAGTTCCCACTCCCCCGGATGCAATGTCTGACGACTCAGAAAGTCCGCTTCCCAATTTTCCACTCCTGGGATGTGGATAGCAGACAGGTGGCAGGAGTGAGACTCCGCCCATAGAATGATTTTGGTCACTTCTTCCATCGCTAGGGAACTCCTTGTTCCCCCCTGATGGTTGATGTACGCAACAGTTGTCATGTTGTCTGATTGAAACCGTATGAACTTGGCCCTCGCTAGCTGAGGCCAAGCCTTGAGAGCATTGAATATCGCTCTCAGTTCCAGAATGTTTATCGGTAGAAGAGATTCTTCCCGAGACCAAAGACCCTGAGCTTTCAGGGATCCCCAGACCGCGCCCCAGCCCATCAGACTGGCGTCGGTCGTGACAATGACCCACTCTGGTCTGCGGAATGTCATCCCTTGTGACAGGTTGTCCAGGGACAGCCACCAACGGAGTGAATCTCTGGTCCTCTGATTTACTTGTATCTTCGGAGACAAGTCTGTATAGTCCCCATTCCACTGACTGAGCATGCACAGTTGTAATGGTCTTAGATGAATGCGCGCAAAAGGAACTATGTCCATTGCCGCTACCATCAACCCGATCACTTCCATGCACTGAGCTATGGAAGGAAGAGGAACGGAATGAAGTATCCGACAAGAGTCTAGAAGTTTTGTTTTTCTGGCCTCTGTCAGAAAAATCCTCATTTCTAAGGAGTCTATTATTGTTCCCAAGAAGGGAACCCTTGTTGACGGGGATAGAGAACTCTTTTCCACGTTCACTTTCCATCCGTGAGATCAGAGAAAGGCCAGGACAATGTCCGTGTGAGCCTTTGCTTGAAGAAGGGACGACGCTTGAATCAGAATGTCGTCCAAGTAAGGTACTACAGCAATGCCCCTTGGTCTTAGCACAGCTAGAAGGGACCCTAGTACCTTTGTGAAAATCCTTGGAGCAGTGGCCAATCCGAAAGGAAGCGCCACGAACTGGTAATGTTTGTCCAGGAATGCGAACCTTAGGAACCGATGATGTTCCTTGTGGATAGGAATATGTAGATACGCATCCTTTAAATCCACCGTGGTCATGAATTGACCTTCCTGGATGGAAGGAAGAATAGTTCGAATGGTTTCCATCTTGAACGATGGAACCTTGAGAAACTTGTTTAAGATCTTGAGATCTAAGATTGGTCTGAACGTTCCCTCTTTTTTGGGAACTATGAACAGATTGGAGTAGAACCCCATCCCTTGTTCTCTTAATGGAACAGGATGAATCACTCCCATTTTTAACAGGTCTTCTACACAATGTAAGAATGCCTGTCTTTTTATGTGGTCTGAAGACAACTGAGACCTGTGGAACCTCCCCCTTGGGGGAAGTCCCTTGAATTCCAGAAGATAACCTTGGGAGACTATTTCTAGCGCCCAAGGATCCAGAACATCTCTTGCCCAAGCCTGAGCGAAGAGAGAGAGTCTGCCCCCCACCAGATCCGGTCCCGGATCGGGGGCCAACATTTCATGCTGTCTTGGTAGCAGTGGCAGGTTTCTTGGCCTGCTTTCCCTTGTTCCAGCCTTGCATTGGTCTCCAAGCTGGCTTGGCTTGAGAAGTATTACCCTCTTGCTTAGAGGACGTAGCACCTTGGGCTGGTCCGTTTCTACGAAAGGGACGAAAATTAGGTTTATTTTTGGCCTTGAAAGGCCGATCCTGAGGAAGGGCGTGGCCCTTACCCCCAGTGATATCAGAGATAATCTCTTTCAAGTCAGGGCCAAACAGCGTTTTCCCCTTGAAAGGAATGTTAAGTAGCTTGTTCTTGGAAGACGCATCAGCCGACCAAGATTTCAACCAAAGCGCTCTGCGCGCCACAATAGCAAACCCAGAATTCTTAGCCGCTAACCTAGCCAATTGCAAAGTGGCGTCTAGGGTGAAAGAATTAGCCAATTTGAGAGCATTGATTCTGTCCATAATCTCCTCCAAAGGAGGAGAATCACTATCGACCGCCTTTATCAGATCATCAAACCAGAAACATGCGGCTGTAGCGACAGGGACAATGCATGAAATAGGTTGTAGAAGGTAACCTTGCTGAACAAACATCTTTTTAAGCAAACCTTCTAATTTTTTATCCATAGGATCTTTGAAAGCACAACTATCCTCTATGGGTATAGTGGTGCGTTTGTTTAAAGTGGAAACCGCTCCCTCGACCTTGGGGACTGTCTGCCATAAGTCCTTTCTGGGGTCGACCATAGGAAACAATTTTTTAAATATGGGGGGAGGGACGAAAGGAATACCGGGCCTTTCCCATTCTTTATTAACAATGTCCGCCACCCGCTTGGGTATAGGAAAAGCTTCTGGGAGCCCCGGCACCTCTAGGAACTTGTCCATTTTACATAGTTTCTCTGGGATGACCAACTTGTCACAATCATCCAGAGTGGATAATACCTCCTTAAGCAGAATGCGGAGATGTTCCAACTTAAATTTAAATGCAATCACATCAGGTTCAGCCTGTTGAGAAATGTTCCCTGAATCAGTAATTTCTCCCTCAGACAAAACCTCCCTGGCCCCATCAGACTGGGTTAGGGGCCCTTCAGAAATATTATTATCAGCGTCGTCATGCTCTTCAGTATCTAAAACAGAGCAGCCGCGCTTACGCTGATAAGTGTTCATTTTGGCTAAAATGTTTTTGACAGAATTATCCATTACAGCCGTTAATTGTTGCATAGTAAGGAGTATTGGCGCGCTAGATGTACTAGGGGCCTCCTGAGTGGGCAAGACTCGTGTAGACGAAGGAGGGAATGATGCAGTACCATGCTTACTCCCCTCACTTGAGGAATCATCTTGGGCATCATTGTCATTTTCACATAAATCACATTTATTTAAATGAATAGGAATTCTGGCTTCCCCACATTCAGAACACAGTCTATCTGGTAGTTCAGACATGTTAAACAGGCATAAACTTGATAACAAAGTACAAAAAACGTTTTAAAATAAAACCGTTACTGTCACTTTAAATTTTAAACTGAACACACTTTATTACTGCAATTGCGAAAAAACATGAAGGAATTGTTCAAAATTCACCAAATTTTCACCACAGTGTCTTAAAGCCTTAAAAGTATTGCACACCAAATTTGGAAGCTTTAACCCATAAAATAACGGAACCGGAGCCGTTTTGAACTTTAACCCCTTTACAGTCCCTGGTATCTGCTTTGCTGAGACCCAACCAAGCCCAAAGGGGAATACGATACCAAATGACGCCTTCAGAAAGTCCTTTCTAAGTATCAGAGCTCCTCTCACATGCGACTGCATGCCATGCCTCTCAAAAACAAGTGCGCAACACCGGCGCGAAAATGAGGCTCTGCTTATGCTTTGGGAAAGCCCCTAAAGAATAAGGTGTTTAATACAGTGCCTGCCGATATCAATATATCAAAATACCCAGATAAAATGATTCCTCAAGGCTAAATATATGTTAATAATGAATCGATTTAGCCCAAATAAAGTCTACAGTCTTAATAAGCCCTTGTGAAGCCCTTATTTACGATCGTAATAAACATGGCTTACCGGATCCCATAGGGAAAATGACAGCTTCCAGCATTACATCGTCTTGTTAGAATGTGTCATACCTCAAGCAGCAAGAGACTGCACACTGTTCCCCCAACTGAAGTTAATTGCTCTCAACAGTCCTGTGTGGAACAGCCATGGATTTTAGTGACGGTTGCTAAAATCATTTTCCTCATACAAACAGAAATCTTCATCTCTTTTCTGTTTCTGAGTAAATAGTACATACCAGCACTATTTCAAAATAACAAACTCTTGATTGAATAATAAAAACTACAGTTAAACACTAAAAAACTCTAAGCCATCTCCGTGGAGATGTTGCCTGTACAACGGCAAAGAGAATGACTGGGGTAGGCGGAGCCTAGGAGGGATCATGTGACCAGCTTTGCTGGGCTCTTTGCCATTTCCTGTTGGGGAAGAGAATATCCCACAAGTAAGGATGACGCCGTGGACCGGACACACCTATGTTGGAGAAAGTCCTTTATTATTACAAACATTAAAATTAGGAAACATTCCAAAGTGAAAAAAGGCGAAGCACCAATGCTGAAATATTTCAACCTTCCGGCCGTAATCGTAACATCTTGCTACAACAGCGGCTCCACACCGCTTTTCTACTCTATTTCCACCAGTTCCAGGAGCCTCTGTTTCCCTGATCTGGATTCGGTCTTAGCAACAAGAAGTAACCAGGTAGTGCCCAGCCACTCCCCCCGCCTAGCGTCATACGTAACGTCACAGACACGCGTCATCCGGATACAGTAGGGAATGTGGAAGATCCCACGCCGGGCCATCAGCTGATGCAGCACACCGAGTAAGTTCTCAGTCCATTTGGTATACAGATTGGCCCCTGGTCGATGGTGTTAGCCTCCTACCCACACAGAACAGTGTCTGGAGACCTCAGCTTTACATGTGACCATATTCAAGGTACTCCCTTTTGTACACTTTTATCAAGTGTTGATACTTGCACTGTATTGGAAGTAACATGAAGAAGGGGAAGAGGGAGTGAGCATGATAATCCTGGCAAGTATTCTAATATCCATACATAATTATATATGCAGGTTGCACTTTAACTCTTTGTTCTCTTATATTTATATACAGCCTATAACTGACTCATAAACCTACAATGGCCTATAGTATTGGGTTGTAAAAAGTAGTACTCAGAACGTGAAGCCACTATAGTGTTCCACATACATATAATGATGATATTAAGTCAGTTAAGTGTTTGCACGTCAAATTATTGGACTAATATAAGTGAGAAGTATTATTTGTACTTCAAAGGCTCATACATAATGTTCACTGAACTGTTTCACATAATTGTATGAATGGCAAATACGTATATAATTTCTAATACAAACGTTCAGCATAAAGCTGACTTTATATTCAGCAGAAGTCTGTGGAATAATGAATGATACAAAGGGTATATTAATTGAACTGCTGTATTATGAGCTGGATAACAGACAACAAAGTCTATTATTCTTATTATTATTATTATCGGTTATTTGTAGAGCGCCTACAGATTCCGCAGCGCTATTAACAAAGGCGGAGTACAACAAAACAATTATAGGGATCAAATGGGTAGAGGGCCCTGCCAAGAATTGCACTGTTGTAGTCAGAAGGTGATCTACAAACAGCTGGACTCTTAGGCTTACATGCTAAGGGGGTTCAGGGGATAGCAATGGAGGAGAGGAACTGGAATAAAGAAAGGTTAGCGTAGGTTGTATGCATCCCTGAACAGTAGAGTCTTTAGGGAGCACTTGAAGCACTTGAAGCTTTTAAAACTAGAAGAGAGTCGTGTGGAGCGAGACAGAGAGTTCCACAAGATGGGAACCAGTCTGGAGAAGTCCTGTAAACGGGAGTGTGATGAGGTGACAAGAGAGGAGGAAAGTATCAAGAATGTACACCTCTGAGGAATAAATATCACTAGTGACTGTGTTTAACTTATGTCTAAATTAATTATGAGTGGAAACATATGGTAAGTATATTATCGTGTGAGGCTGGGTAAAATCCAAGCAGTAATACCCTTAAAAGATAATAGTTAATAGATCTCAATAGAGCCGAAGTTAAAAAAAATGCTGACGACAATTATGCGTTAAATAAATAGTAATCAACAGTTCAGTCCAGGCAGTAATGCCTTTAAAAAGTGATGACTTAAATCTCAGTAAAGCCGTAGTTAGAAAACGCTTACGGCAGTTATGCATTTAATAGGTAGTGATGCGTTAAATAGATAGGCTCATACATATACTGTATATGTTCACTGAGAAGTTACACATTATTATATGGATGGTGAGTAAGTGATTTGATTACTTATGTGAATGTTCAGCATAAAGCTGACTCTTTAATCAACAAAATTCTGTATAGGTATAAACGCTACGAAGGGTATATTAGTTGAACTGCTGTACTGTGAGCTGGCTTGTTGATCGCAATATATGCTTACGGCAGTTATGCGTTAAATAGATAGTAATCAACAGTTCAGTTCAGGCAGTAATATCCTTAAAAAGTAATGAGTTATCGATCACAGTAAAGCCGTGATTAAGAAGCGTTTACAACAAATATGTTTTAGATAAGTAATGATCAACAGTTCAGTTCTGTATTTTATTAGTAATTGTTTTAGCTCTGTTAGAGTAATTGTCTTTAAAAATCTTTGTCCAATAGTATGGATGTAGTACGGGGTAGTGAGTTTCGTATGTTCAGCACGCCGGTAGCGGTATCTGTATATATTTAACCAAGTGCCAGATAACATCCAGATAAGTAATAACCCTGTATATTACTAGTTACATGTATCAAGACATCAACTATCACTTACATCAAGGTGTGCTGTATTTCATCATAGGTATCTGAAACCATTATTAAAAATGAGGATCCCAAAGGTCCTCCAACAGGCTCCCTGACATGTTTAGTGGAAAACCGCTTTTTCAAAGGCTTTGTGGAATTCATGGTGAGGAGTGCT
This sequence comes from Bombina bombina, assembly GCF_027579735.1. Taxonomy (NCBI): domain Eukaryota; kingdom Metazoa; phylum Chordata; class Amphibia; order Anura; family Bombinatoridae; genus Bombina; species Bombina bombina. Next base: position 1,476,761,979 of record NC_069499.1, on the reverse strand, counting down.
AATTTGTATACTTTTTTATAGTTGGTTTTTCCACTATTCTTTCATAAATATATATGTATATAAGCACATCTATACTATAATCGCATTTGTAACGTGTCCGTCGCCAGTTGCGCGCATCCTCAAAGGATTCTGAAAATGGCAGAGTGGTGAAAGAATCCACCTTTGGAAGCCTAAAAAAAAACCAAAAAAAAACATGCAAATAACGAAAAAAAAAAAAACACGTAACCGCCCGCATGAAGTATAATAAAAAAAACAAATAACCTCCCCCACGAAGTATTAACAAACACCTAAACCGCCAACCCCCACATTGCAAAATAATAAAGTAATTAACCCCTAATACGCAAAATAAACAACGCAAATAACAATTAAAATATTAACCCCTAAACCTCCCACATCACAATAAACCTAATTAACCTATTAACCCCTAAACAGCCAACCCCCACATCGCAATAAACCTATTCACCCCTAAAGCGCCAACCCCCACATTGCAATAAACCTAATAAACCTATTCACCCCTAAAGCTCCAACCCCCACATTGCAATAAACCTAATAAACCTATTAACCCCTAAACCGCCATACCCCACATTGTAATACACCTAATTATCCTATTAGCCCCTAAAACGCCAAACTCCCACATCGCGATAAAACTAATTAACCCCTAAACCACCAAAACCCCACATCGCAATAAACCTAATTAACCTATTAACCCCTAAACCGTCAACACCCCACAACGCAAATAACTAATTACTATGCCCCTAACTTAACACCCCTAAATTAACCCCAATTACATAAACAATTAGTTACAATTAAAATAAAAAAATCCTAACATTAATTTAAAAATAAAACCTAACATTAAATTACAAAAAATTAATCTAAAATTACAAAAAAAAAAGTCTAACATTACAGAAAAAAAAATTAAACCTAATCCCTATGAAAATAAAAAAGACCCTCCAAAATAAAAACACCCCCTAATCTAAACTACCAATAGCACTTAAAATGGCCTTTTGTAGGGCATTGCCCTAAATTAAACAGCTCTTTTACATTTCAAAATTACTAAATCCCCCCCTAACAGTAACCCCCCCCCCCCCCCAACTACAAACCCTAAAAAAATCTAAACTACCCATTGCTTCTAAAGGGGCATTTGTATGGGCATTGCCCATTAAATCCCTAATCTTAAAAATAAAAACAAAAAATCCTAATCCTAAAACTAATAGGACCCCTAATAGGACCCCTAATCCACAAATTAAACGCAAATAACATAATTAAAATTATTAACCCCTAAACCGCCAAACCCCACATCGCAATAAACCTAATTAACCTATTAACCCCTTAACCGCCAACCCCCCACTGAGGACCGCTGCCCGGATCCGCGCATGGGGGAAGCCAGTTCCGCACCTCCGCGCCGCCTTCGCTCCGGATGAAGATAGAAGATGATGGAGCCTCCTGGAAGAAGACCTTCTCTGTCGAACTTCAGGAACGGTGAGTACCTATTTGGGGCTTACTCTTAGGCTCTTTTTTTTTTTTTGGGTGGCTTTTTATTTTTTTAGATTAGGGTTTTTTGGGCAGTAAAATGCCCACACAAATGGGTAGCTTAGGTTCTTTTAGACTTATTTATTTTTTATTTTTGGGGGTTGGTTGGGTGGGGGGTTTTACTGTTAGGGGGTAATTGGAAATGTTTATAGGAAAAAGAGCTGTTTAACTTAGGGCTATTGGTAGTTTAGTATTAGATTAAGGGGTGTTTTTATTTTGGGGAGAATTTTTATTTTTATAGGGGCATTAGTTTAGGTTTACATTTTTTTATTTTATGTTTGAATATTTTTTATTTTTCATAAATAATAAACATTTACAGAAACAGAAATACCTTCCTCTGCAGCAATCTCAATGATTATGGGATCCAGAGTGTAGGTTTGTACATAATCCTTTCTAAACAGTATATGCTACAGTTAATAATTATTGAAATAACTCAGACATTGCTACTGAAGTTTACACACCTATGGAGGGTTAACAGTTAGAGATTAAAAACTTTATCTTCACACTGTCGTGCAATCCTTGGTAAGAGATAGTATAGTACTTGTGTCTGATAGAAGGCTTGCCCTCCGCTGAACCCCACCAAAGCTTTTAAGTCGATCTGAGCTAACTTACTCAAGTCACATACTGCTGAACTATTAAAGAATACAACTCTAAGGGGAGGTGAGGTTAGGTAAAATAGGTTATCAAGGGTCAAAGGGGGAAGGGACGGGGAGGGGGGGTGACGACACATTGTATCTCAGTGTTTGTTATATATACTGCGATAGATAGAGGAATCGATGTGCAGAATAATCACCTAAGGTTGACTTTTCCATTAGTTTCAAGTGTCTAACCTTCATTTCGCTATCCAATAGTACCATATTGCCTGGACTACTTCCTTATTGTCTAAGGTGTTGGATGTTAAGTCGTACATGTTATATGTGTACTGAATTTTATTGTATACCTCTGTCCAGGTGGGGCTACCTGTCTTCCAGTACCTGGCTATACATGTCCGGGTAACTGTACATACTATCCTAATAAATGTATTTATGTGCTTGTTAAATCTATTAATAGGGATGTGCAATAAGGCTTGTTGAATTGTGAGATCTATATTTTCGTTCAGGATCCGACTAAGGAAAGAAGATAGAGTTTTCCATAGGCCTGATATTACTCCGCAAATCCCACCACATATGTCTATATGTTCCTCTTTCTCCGCACCCTCTGTAACATAGTGGGTTTCCCTGTGCATGCATATGGGCCGTTCTAGTGGGTGTCAGGTACCATCGGTGTATATACATTTTTTTATTTTAGAAAGATTTGTTTAGATTTTTCTGTAATTTTAAATGTTTTATTTTTTGTAATATCACCTTTGGGGTTTGTAATTTTTTAAACATAAACTGCCCTCTGGGCAGGCTTCTTGCCTAGTACATATATATTTACAGTTTAAACACAGTCCCCATAGACTGCAATGTAAAGGCCCTTGAGAGTGCCGTTTTTTTTTTTTCTAACACCCCGCATCCCCTCACTTTAACTCCCTATAACTTCTTTGTGCAGTTATTTAAAAATAAAATAAAGATGAAAAAAAAGTACACTTTATTTGGATGAAATTGGGGGACATTTATCTCATTAACCAGAGGTCTGACCTCTGGTTAATGAATTTGAGCACAAAGTGCTACCGCAAGCTTGCGGTATAATTAACCAGTCACTTATAATGGCTGGTTATTTAACTTGCACCCGTAACTGGGCAAAATGAGACTTTAAACATGAGAAATAACATGGTTTTCCTTTACTGCTGAAACCACACAACAATTAAAAGGGATATTAAACTGCTGGGCACAACTACAAAAACATTGGTACTACTATTTATTTTATTGTTTTTCTTCCTGCAACGTTTTCCCAATCGGTTCTGAAGTGCAACAGCAAACCAGAAAGAGAGTGCTGAGGTGTGAGAAAAAACTGGTGTTAGAATTAAAGTCAGCGCTGTCTTCGGAGCATGTTCCAAATGCCAGCATTGGCTTCACAGAGCTCAGGGATGTACAGAATTAAATGCCCCCAGTAACCTTTGCTGGCCTTTTATACTAAGGGGCCAATAATCAAAAGTTTGTTGGCAAGGAGAGCAGTCACACAAAATCTTTATTGTTATTTTATTTGAATACATTATACTGTAAAGTTTGTGTCTCTTGCTCACATACAGAACCCTCCATAGTGAAATAAACAGCTCTCAAGCTACAATTTGCCTTTAAAAAATGGACTGAGGGACGTCACAGGTACTGACGAATCTTCCTAGAACATCTCGCCAGAGCGGAAAGCTTTAGATTATCAGGCCCTGAGTCACTGGGCATTAGATAACTACTTTAAATGCTATCTAAATCATATTTGATTCTTTTAAATAGACAAAAAAAGATGGCCAATCTGGCAGACCTTAGAACGTGTCCTGGTCTCTGGTTCTAATAGTAGCTATTTCTATCTGGCGCCTGGAATTTGTCAAGCCCATCTTTATTGGAAGATCAAATCAACAAAACATGAACGTTTTCATATTTACAATACCATTAGTCTTATAAAGCCTCTGCAGCATATCAAGCTGTTCTCTAGGTTCCTACAGCCAGACATTGAGTTCAGAATGTCTCCTATAAAAGTTCAGCTATTTATACATTTTTTTCTAGTTACTACAATGCTCTGTACAAGGATTTGCTTATAGAAGCTGCACCTCTGCAGTTGAAGGTTAAACAAAGTTAGTCAACCAACATTTTCTTGGCCAAAAGGAAACCTGCCAATCACACTTTCAAGACTGTCTATTTGGATTTTTCAGACCAGGGGAGTTCAACCTTTATACCAGAGTTGTCACATTAGATATTTGTATTTATTTACATTTTTTATTGGTGTGCCAAACAGCAAATTTTGAAAAGCTACTCATCAAAAATATTTTTTGATTTTTTTTTTTAAATACACTGTACTGGTTCAATAAAACAATCTTCCAGTAAGCACCGAGTGTTTTGTCTTGCAGAAGCTCCAGTATCTCCCTAGCAACATGGTACACTGATGTGGCCATGGTATTCTACCTTTTTTAAGAGAAGTTTCTCAAGCAATTATATATCTTATATTTTACCTTAAACAACCCTAAATGCAATCCTTGCTGGCTCTTGACATACTCTTGCTGGCTTTTAAATTTAAAAAACATTTTTTTAAAAACACCTTAAAGTGAAGGTAAACTTAACTCCAATCGGTCACGCCATATGAATAATTACATCAAAATAACTATACTTGCATTCATCATTTTGTCAAAAATAGTATAGTACTCACAAATCCTAACTTTGAAGTCTCTCGCTAGTCGCACCTCTCCTCCGCCCGCCATCAATCCATCTTGATTGACAGTTCATTAAAAAGCTCTTGGCAAATAATCGTTTCCCCTCCAGGCCGTTCGGCCCCTTTCCTGCAACGTCACTCTTTTCTTATGCGCATGCGCTAATCCAAATATTGCGGATTGATCCTAAATGCACGTCCACGATTCGTGCATGCTCAATACCGCTCCCATTGCAAAGTATATAATTAATTGAATAATATGTTGCAATCGCCGTAGAGCTGAGATTTGTGCATGCGCAAGACCACTCTCTCTGCGTCTTTCTTTATGTAGAACCAGGAAGTCAGATCTGGGAGGAGTTTGAAAAATATAAATTATGCTTACCTGATAATTTAATTTCCATTGTGGGGTGGAGAGTCCACGGCTTTATTCATTACTTGTGGGAATTAAGAACCTAGCCACCAGGAGGAGGCAAAGACACCCCAGCCAAAGGCTTAAATACCTCTCCCACTTCTCTCATTCCCCAGTCATTCTGCCGAGGGAACAAGGAACAGTAGAAGATACATCAGGGTATAAATGGTGCCAGAAGAATAATAGTAATTTTAGGTCCACCCACCAGAGCAATGGGCGGGAGCCGTGGACTCTCCTCCCCACGATGGAAATGAAATTATCAGGTAAGCATAATTTATATTTTCCATCTAAAGGGGAGGAGAGTCCACGGCTTCATTCATTACTTGTGGGAACAAATACCCAAGCTCTAGAGGACAATGAATGAAAAAAAAACTGGAGGGCAAGAAGGCGGACCCTAATCTGAGGGCACCACAGCCTGTAAAACCTTTTTATGCCAAAAACTGCTTCCGCCGAAGCAAAAACATCAAATTTGTAAAATTTTGTAAAAGGTATGTAAGGAGGACCAGGTAGCTGCCTTACAAATCTGCTACATAGAGGCCTCAATCTTGAAGGCCCAAGAAGAAGCCACAGCTCTAGTTAAATGAGCCGTGATCCTCTGAGGAGGCTTATGTCCCACTGTCTCGTAGGCCAAGCGCATCATGCTTCTCAACCAAAAGGACAAAGAAGTTTAAGAGGCCTTCTGCCCCTTGCGCTTCCCTGAATACACCACAAAAAGAGATGTAGACTGTCTGAAATCCTTTGTAGCCTGAAGAAAAAAACTTCAAAAGCACGAACCACATCCAAATTATAAAGTAACCTCTCCTTAGGATACCAAGAAGGAACAACTATTTCCTGATTGATGTTACGGGTAGACACAACCTTGGAAAGAAATCCCAAACCAGTGCGTAGAACAGCCTTATCAGCATGAAAAAACAGATAAGGAGGCTTGTATTGCAAGGCCGCCAACTCAGATACTCTGCATGCCGATGCAATAGCCAACAAAAACAGAACCCTTCCAAGAAAGTAACTTAATGTCAAGAGAGTGCATAGGTTCAAACAGAACCCTCTACAAAACTTTCAGAACCAATTTCAAACTCCTGAAAACAGGCCTGATTCTAGACAGAGCCTGGACAAAAGACTGGATATCAGGAAGCTCAGCGAGCCTCTTGTGAAACAGAACAGATAAAGCTGAAATCTGTCCCTTCAAGGAACTGGCGGCAAGCCTCTTCTCCAGTCCATTCTGGAGAAAGGACAGAATCCTGGATACCTTAACCTTGTGCCAAGGATATCCATGCTTCTCGCACCAGGACAAGTTAGTCCTCCACACCTTATGATAGATGCGATGAGTGACCGGCTTCCTGGCCTGAACGAGAGTATCAATCACTCTCTCAGAAAACACTCTTGGCAAAGACTAAGCAATCAATCTCCACGCAGTCAGCCTCAGAGAATCTAGATTTTGATGTTGAAAGGGACCCTGTACCAACAGATCCCTGCGACAGGGTAACCTCCATGGAGGAGACAATGACATCCCCACCACATCCACAAACCACGTCCTCCGCGGCCACGATGGAGCAATCAGAATAGCCAAAGCTTGCTCCTGCTTGATGCGGGCCACTACACGAGGTTTAAGTGGCAACGGTGTAAAAACTTAAACTGGGCTGAACCCCCAAGGAACCGCTAAGGCGTCTGTCAGCTCTGCCTGGGGATCCCTGGATTGCGACCTGTATCTGGGTAGCTTGCAATTGAGTCTGGACGCCATGAGATCTATCTTCAGTGTCCCCCATCAGAGGCAAACCTCTGCAAACACCTCGGGATAAAGAGACCATTCCCCCGGATGGAAGGATTGTCTGCTTAGAAAATTCGCTTCCCAGTTGTCCACACCCGGAATGTGAATTGCTGAGAGCAAGCAGCCGTGGGACTCTGCCCATTCCCATATCTGAGAAACCTCCCTCATTGCTAGGGAGCTTCTCTTCCCCCCTGACGGTTGATGTAAGCCACTGAGGTAACGTTGTCCGTCTGGAACCTGATGAAGTTGAACGACCCCAGGAGAGGCCACGCCTTCAGAGAATTGTAGATCGCTCGAAGTTCCAGAATATTGATCGGAAGGAGAGACTCTTCTCGAGACCACCTTCCCTGTGCCATCCTGCTAGACTCGCGTCCGTGGTCACAATCTCCCAGGACAATCTCAGGAAGGATGTCCCCTGGGACAGTTGTTGCGGACGGATCCACCAAGAAAGGGAATCCCTCGTCCGAACATCCAGAGAAATCTGTTGAGATAGGTCTGAATGATCGCTGTTCCACTGTCTCAACATGCACAGCTGAAGAGGTCTGAGATGAAAACTGGCGAATGGAATGACATCGATGCTGGACACCATGAGCCCGATCACCTCCATACTCTGGGCCACCGAGGGACTGGAGGAGGACTGAAGGGCAAGACATGTGGACGCAATCTTCCTGCGTCGCTGATCTGTGAGAAATATCTTCATTGATATAGAATCTATTATCGTTCCCAGGAACTCCACCCTGTTGCTGGGAAACAGGGAGCTCTTTCCTGAGTTTATCTTCCAACCGTGAGATTGGCATAACGAAAGAAGGGCCCTGGAGTGATCCTCTGCGAGACTGAACAACGGCACCTGGACTAGGATGTCGTCCAGATAGGACGCCACAGCAATGCCTCTAGATCTGGCCACTGCAAGTAGCACCCCCAGAACCTCCGTAAAGACTCTCGGGGGCCGTCAACAGACCAAAGAGAAGGGCCAGAAACTGGAAAAGTTGGTCAAGAAACACAAATCTCAGGAACCTGAAGTGATCACTGTGGATCGGCACATGAAGGTAGGCATCCTTCAAGAAATTGTTGTCATGAACTGACCCTCTTGAACAAGGGGCAGAATCGATCTGATCGTTTCCATTTTGAACGATGGAACAGCCAGAAACTTTTTTAAACATTTTAGGTCTAGAATCGGGCAAAACATTCCCTCCTTCTTTGGGAACACGAAAAGGTTTGAATAGTACCCTAGAACCCTTTCTGCTGGGGGTACTGGTACAATAACTCCGAGAGAAGAGAGATCCCTCTCACACAGTCTAGAAAGGCTTCTCTCTTTTCTGTATTAACAAGATAGTAGGTAAAGTAGTACTAATGGTAAGTACCTATAGGTGCCAAATATTTTTGTAATCAACAAGCACCTGTTAGGGGGGGCAATATAGCACTAAGGAAACTCATAGATCACAAAAAAAAGAGTGCTTTACCCCTGCAATTATTTAGGAAAAATTCTCCCTGAATAATACAGGAACAATTTTTAACCAATCATACTTTATCTTTATTGGTTTAACTATTCAATCATACACATTTAAAAACACTTAAACTCTCTATATAACAATATATAGCATAGGTGTGTGAATAATACCTCTTAGAATCATGTATCTATATGTGAAACATTATACCTGGTTTGTATAATATCAAGCAGTCAGATACAAATGTTATCTTTTGTAGCCGGCTATTAATAAATTCAGAAATAATGCTGTAACAAGAGGACCTGTTAATATGTGGGATCAGTGGCGTAGCGTGGGTTGTCAGTGCCCAGGGCAAGGCAAGTATTGCGCCCCCCAACCCCATTTTAGATATTCTGCTTCTTCTTACATTTGGGAGAAACCAAGCAAAGACCCAAGCCTGGTAGATCACATAAAGCAAGGGACACTGTCTCCTCTCCCACAAAATGCTCCCTTAACCATCTTTACTGGATAACTAACAGTTATTGCTGATGATACCCATATCCCCAAAATATGTCCCTTGTCATAAGCAGCTGCTAATCAGTAGCGCCTTACAAACAAAGCCATGAAAATAATATATTGGCAATACAAGAGGCAGTGGGTGAAGCCTGCAAGCATTATGTGCTATCCCCCTGTGATCAAACCCTGTCTGCAGCTCTCTAGAGCTGGGCAAATATATACAATATTAAATTTTAAGATTTATTCTCATTTTACACATGGGGGAAAGGCCCCCTTAACCCCCATCTGGTGTTGACATGTCCTGATCTGTAAAACTTCATGGTACAAATACTATAGACCACAGGGTGCACCCACCCCCACATTGCAGCAACCCATATTGTATATGTGGTGCACCGTGCAATAGGTTTTTGGTAAGTCGTTAAAAAGAGGAAAAGGGGACACACAGGTTGGCAGCTGTTACATAAGGTTGTCCCTGCTGGGCAGACTGTCTTTTGGGTGCCAATGGCATATAAAAGTGGGGTATATATTCTACCTTAATAAATATAACAATTGTAAGTAATCAATATAAAAGGGGCATGGGACAGACAACCCAGCATTACATACATATATGGGGGGAGGGTGTATGGTATTTAGGGGGGTGCTGTTAAATTTATTTACTAACACAAATTATAGTTTTTTTTTTTTTTACTTTAAATGCAGTAAGGGTGGGTTTAATGTAAATAAAAAAGGCAATGAGCACCCAAACCCTAAAAATCGGTAAAAGTCCACACCTCAGGAGTCCAGCAAGAAATAGATTCAAGATAGTGAATTCATAGGACTTCTTTGATAGGAGACAAACACAGTGAAATGCCTGGTGAGCAGCACAATCCTGGTGCCAGACAGCACACAAATCCCTAAATCTACTTCTGCCCTGGGAAGATCATGGAGGGGAAAAATCAAATACAGGAAACAAGGTCTAATTTTTGTCAACTGTCACAAATATACTTTTTTTGTGCAAGGACAAGATGGCGTAAGTTGTAATCAGAATCCGGTCAAACATGAAAGTATGGTCTCTGATCACCCCACCATCCCACTAACTAGGTAACTGGGGTTAACAGAAAGGCAGAGCCCAGCCATGCTGCCACCAGTGCCACGGGTTTGAAAGAGATTTATTGCACTTTTTAAGGATTCCTCCCCCCACCTCTGCTTAGAGATCCTTAAAAAGTGCCCCAGGCAATGCATGGCATTCTGGCTCTGGGTCCTTTGTTGGAAGGGAACTTACTTGTTGGGTAATAATAGAACCGTAATTAAGCTGCATTTTGCGTGTTGCTAGTATCAGGCAAAAACAGGGCTATAAGTAAGTCTAGTCCTGATACCTTACCTTAGTCACGTCATCACCACATTCCTGACGGGTCGCAGAACAGAGCTGGGGGCCTGTCAGAATTTTTAGCCTCCCTTCTTCCCTTTGCTAAGTTGAGGCTGGAAGCGCCCCTCAGAATTATACGCCCGGGGCAACCGCCCCTGTTGCACCCCCCACGCTACGCCACTGTGTGGGATGTCAGATTATGAGATTAAAGATATCTAGCTAATACTCTATCTGTAATTATAAAGTCCTTGCTTGCACAGTTAACTTTAGCATAGCTGCTCAATGTAATGGATTTTATCTGCGTGAACTCTCTCGATATCAATATAAAGCATAGGTATGTGAATAATACCTCCGAGAGTCATGTATCTAAATATGAAACATTGTACTTGGTTTGAATAATATCAAGCAGTTAGATACAAACAATATTTTTTGCAGCCGGCTATTAATAAATTCAGAAATAATGCTGTAACAAGAGGACCTGTCAATATGAGGGATGTCAGATTGTGAGATTAAAGCTATCTAGCTAATACTCTATCTGCAATTATAAAGTCCTTGCTTGCACAGTCAACTTTTGGACAGCTATTCAGTGCAATAGATTCTGTCTGCTTAAGCCCTTCTATAGTGGGGGCTAAATTAACGTTTAACTAACTTGTTTCACTAACATAGCACAACATCTGATCTCAGAATATAACATACATTTACAAGCTATTGGCAATCAACAGTTATCATAGAGAGTAAGCGGTTAAAAAATGTATGAGAGTATGAACTCTCTGAAACCAGACCCCTGACACGTGTTTTGCTCACGCCTCCTCAGAGGGGTGTCATATTGTTATCTAGAGAGTTTAAGTGTTTTTAAACGTGTATGATTGAATAGTTAAACCAATAAAGATGGTTAAAAATGGTTCCTGTATTATTCAGGGAGAATTTTTCCTAAATAATTGCAGGGGTAAAGCACTCTTTTTTTCTCTCTTTTCTGGTCTGGAAGACAGATTTGACAGGAGGAATCTGCCCCTGGGCAGATGAGATCTGAACCCTATCCTGTATCCCTGGGCGACAACCTCCAGTACCCACGGGTCCTGAACATCCTGCAACCAGGCCTCTGAGAAGAGAAATAATCTGCTCACTACTTGGTCCAGAGACCGGTCGGGGGCCGCCTCTTCATGCCGACTGTTTCGGCGGGCTTCCTGTTCTGCTTGGACTTATTCCAAGACTGAGCTGGTTTCCAAGTACCCTTGGACTGATCCGCTTTCGCGGCAGGCTGCTGGCGTTGGGACAAAAAGTAGATCCCTTAGGCTTAACCTTTTTATCCTGCGGTAGGAAAGCGCCCTTGCCTCCCGTAACCGTGGATATGATCGAGTCCAATCCTGGTCCGAACAGGATCTTTCTCTGAAAGGGAAGGGATAGAAGTCTGGACTTAGAGGTCATGTCCGCAGACCACGATTTTAGCCACAGAGCCCTGCAGGCTAATACGGAAAAACCTCACACCTTTGCGTTCAGGCGAATAATTTGCATATTGGCATCACAAATAAAAGAATTAGCAACACTCAAAGTCTTAATTTTCTCCTGTATCTCGTCGAGGGGAGTCTCCCTCTCGACCATGTCAGACAGACTCGCACCAATATGTTGCAGCTTTGGCAACCGCAGCTACCACCGCTGCCGCTGAAAAACAAACCCTGTGTGTTGAAACATCTTTCTTAACATGTTCTCCAACTTTTTAAACGACGAACTATCCTCAAGAGGAATCGTCGTCCGCTTCGCAAGCGTAGAGATAGCACAATCCACCTTAGGGACAATCCCCCATAGCTCAAGCTGAGAGTCCGGGACAGGGAACAGCTTCTTAAAGGAAAAAGAAGGGGGAAAAGAAGAACCTAATCGCTCCTATTCATTCTTAATAATGTTAGCCATCTTAACAGGAACCGGGAAGGTCTGAGGTACCACCCTGTCCTCATACACTTTATCAAGCTTAGGAATCGAAGGTTCCTCCGGTAGTTTCGGGTTCCGGAACCTCGAGGGTAGCAAGCACCTGCTTCAGCAAAAAGCGCAAATTTTCCATCCTAAACCTAAAGTTAGGCTCCTCTGCAGAGGGAGCTTTAGATGACATGGGCTCTGACCCAGAAGGAACGTCCTCCGGAGAGTCTGAGCCGTCCACGTCAGCGGATAATCTTTCCGAGATATCCATTGGAGTATAAGACCCCTGGGCCGGATCGCCATATTTTACCTTACGCTTGCGCTTTGCAGAACGTGATAAGGCACTTAGCACCTTAGAGACCGCCGTTTGCAGTTGATCTGCAAAATCTGACGGCCAACGGATCTCTCACGTAGGAGAAATAGACATGCCCTGGGGCGCTGCATGTATCCTCGGAGATGTATGTAGGGAACGCATCTCACGGGACAGGGAGCCCTCAGATGTGGGCGGCTCAGTAGTATTAGACATCCTTTTCTTTCGAGATGTCGTGACTTTATCAAGGCATGTGGAACATAGTTGAGCAGGTGGATCTACCAGAACCTCCTCGCAATAAATACAGGTACTAGACTAGTACCCTCTAAAGCGTCAGAGTCCTCCATAGCTTGCGGCCCTAGTATGGACTAGTTATAATCTAATAAAAATGGCACCTTTATAACCTGCAATGGCCGGGGCACTCACCACCACCTATGACCCGGACCACAGAAACCTTTACGTCTCCTGAGCCACCAGTCAAGCAAGAAAGTCGATAGACCCCACCCCACAGAAGGAATGCTTCGCAGGACCGCCCCTGCACTAGGGAGAAAAACGTGCCAAAACTTGCGTGCAAATACTTGCGCAAATGAAACTAAAGTCCACCTATTGCCAGAGCCACATCTAACACATATCGCAGCAATGACACAACAAACAATATTATTCACAAACCCCCCCCTGTTCAATAATCCCCCTACCAGGAATATTAACCCTTGATTCTATAAAGATAAAAGGTATCACACTGTGACCATGTCTTCTGCGTTATCATTATGTGTATAAAAAAAAATGAAACAATCTTACCAGAATCTACGCCGTGGAACAGGAACACGGCCTCTCAAGTGTGGCAGCATTGCTCCTGACATGGACTTGAGTGTAGAAAGCAGGCAGCAAAACTCGTCAACGCTGATTGCTTATGGAGCTGTTAATCAGGAGTCAGGATGGTTTCGCAGAAAAACTCTCCCTACATCTCCGGACTCACCCAAGCTCTCACAGAGAGGCTGACAGGGCTACTTAAAACTCCAGTCAAATCCTGAAGAGTACTACCCTCCATAAGAGACTACTCCGAATCTTCCAACACTTCTCTGCCAACCTCCTGTGACGAAAGGCAAAGAATGACTGGGGGATGAGGGAAGTGGGGGAGGTATTTAAGCCTTTGCCTCCTCCTGGTGGCCAGGTTCTTAATTCCCACAAGTAATGAATGAAGCCGTGGACTCTCCTCCCCTTTAGATGAAAATATACAGTACAAATTTTTAATCATAATTTATGCTCATAACGTTATTCAAATAAAAACAAAAAACCATAGCGATTTTACTAATAGACATTAGATGGACACATAGCAGGCTTAATGGGAAAAAAATGTACTTTCAATTTAACTATGATAATCTGATTCTCAGAGCCATCAAAATATGAAACAGGCCAATCTATTTTCTTTCAAAGATATATCACTTTTTTTTGTATAATGGCAAAAAATCTTCACCATAACGCACATAAACTAATTAAAATGACCTTTTCCAAAAAGCACCTGAAATTCTATCCTATAACATTTCAATTATTTTAGTATTTATCATTAGTTTGTTAGTTTTATCTCAATTGACATATTTAAAAAAAACATTTTTTTATATATATATATATATATATATATATATATATATAGGGTTTTTTTTAATATATATATATATATATATATACAGGGAGTGCAGAATTATTAGGCAAATGAGTATTTTGACCACATCATCCTCTTTATGCATGTTGTCTTACTCCAAGCTGTATAGGCTCGAAAGCCTACTACCAATTAAGCATATTAGGTGATGTGCATCTCTGTAATGAGAAGGGGTGTGGTCTAATGACATCAACACCCTATATCAGGTGTGCATAATTATTAGGCAACTTTCCTTTCCTTTGGCAAAATGGGTCAAAAGAAGGACTTGACAGGCTCAGAAAAGTCAAAAATAGTGAGATATCTTGCAGAGGGATGCAGCACTCTTAAAATTGCAAAGCTTCTGAAGCGTTAGCATCGAACAATCAAGCGTTTCATTCAAAATAGTCAACAGGGTCGCAAGAAGCGTGTGGAAAAACCAAGGCGCAAAATAACTGCCCATGAACTGAGAAAAGTCAAGCGTGCAGCTGCCAAGATGCCACTTGCCACCAGTTTCGCCATATTTCAGAGCTGCAACATCACTGGAGTGCCCAAAAGCACAAGGTGTGCAATACTCAGAGACATGGCCAAGGTAAGAAAGGCTGAAAGACGACCACCACTGAACAAGACACACAAGCTGAAACGTCAAGACTGGGCCAAGAAATATCTCAAGACTGATTTTTCTAAGGTTTTATGGACTGATGAAATGAGAGTGAGTCTTGATGGGCCAGATGGATGGGCCCGTGGCTGGATTGGTAAAGGGCAGAGAGCTCCAGTCCGACTCAGACGCCAGCAAGGTGGAGGTGGAGTACTGGTTTGGGCTGGTATCATCAAAGATGAGCTTGTGGGGCCTTTTCGGGTTGAGGATGGAGTCAAGCTCAACTCCCAGTCCTACTGCCAGTTTCTGGAAGACACCTTCTTCAAGCAGTGGTACAGGAAGAAGTCTGCATCCTTCAAGAAAAACATGATTTTCATGCAGGACAATGCTCCATCACACGCGTCCAAGTACTCCACAGCGTGGCTGTCAAGAAAGGGTATAAAAGAAGAAAATCTAATGACATGGCCTCCTTGTTCACCTGATCTGAACCCCATTGAGAACCTGTGGTCCATCATCAAATGTGAGATTTACAAGGAGGGAAACCAGTACACCTCTCTGAACAGTGTCTGGGAGGCTGTGGTTGCTGCGGCACGCAATGTTGATGGTGAACAGATCAAAACACTGACAGAATCCATGGATGGCAGGCTTTTGAGTGTCCTTGCAAAGAAAGGTGGCTATATTGGTCACTGATTTGTTTTTGTTTTGTTTTTGAATGTCAGAAATGTATATTTGTGAATGTTGAGATGTTATATTGGTTTCACTGGTAAAAATAAATAATTGAAATGGGTATATATTTGTTTTTTGTTAAGTTGCCTAATAATTATGCACAGTAATAGTCACCTGCACACACAGATATCCCCCTAAAATAGCTATAACTAAAAACAAACTAAAAACTACTTCCAAAACTATTCAGCTTTGATATTAATGAGTTTTTTGGGTTCATTGAGAACATGGTTGTTGTTCAATAATAAAATTAATCCTCAAAAATACAACTTGCCTAATAATTCTGCACTCCCTGTATAAAAAGAATACCTAGGTAGGCAATGCACTACTGAAATCTAGCTCATGATTGGTGGCTACACATATGCCTCTTGTCAAGTTCTGGAGCTGACTTTAACTATGTGTTTAATACATTTGCATATACGTCTCTTTAAATTTTAAGTTTAATGCCCTTTATCTATATCAAGATTACACAAAGAAGTCTTGTCCATATCCTCTGCCCTTACCTAAAACAAGATTCCATTCTCCTGCCAACAGTATAGAAATACACTTTGACCTTATTTTACAGCAAGTAGTAAAGCACAGAAGCCTGACCCACAGCAAAACTAGTAAGAAGCGCACAAAAGTACAGAGCTGCATTCTAAATGTTATCATGTGACAAGGCAAATTTAAATGTCACTGTGCACAAACACAACACAGTTATGTCACTATGTATAACCCTGACATATTTAGTAGTAGTAGGTAATGTGACCTATTTATAGTTCAATTTGTTTTATAAATAAATAAATAAATAAATGGTTTCGAGAAGTTAACAAATGAAATAAGATTCAAAATAATGTAAATGTAAAATCTCTGTATTCAAAAGCTTGTTGATGTTAACGTGATTTGATTCCCACTGTTGGTTAAAGGGACATTATACACTCATTTTTTATTTGCATAAATGTTTTGTAGATGATCTATTTATATTGCCCATAAAGTTTTTTGTTTTTTTAAATGTATGTTTGCTTATTTTTTTAATAACATTGCTCTGATTTTCAGACTCCTAACCAAGCCCCAAAGTTTTAGGAGAATACTGATGTATACCTACTCTAGCTTGCTCCTGTTTGTTTAAAGGGTCTTATCGTATGCAAAAGAAGGGGGAGGGGGGAGTGTCTTATTTCCCATTTGCAGTCGGCTTTCCAGCTACCTTTTCAACAGAGCTAAACTGGGAGCTTCTAAGTAAGTTTTTAAACAGTTTTATACTGGATTTTATATCAGTATCTGTGCATCTTATTCTTTATAGTAGTGTCTATTTCATGCAGTTATATAAAAATGAGTATATACTGTCCCTACATCTGAATGATTGTAAAAACAGAATTTATGCTTACCTGATAAATTGATTTCTTCTATGGTAAGACGAGTCCACGGATTCATCCTTTACTTGTGGGATATTATCCTTCCTAACATGAAGTGGCAAAGAGCACCACAGCAGAGCTGTCTATATAGCTCCTCCCTTAGCTCCACCACCAGTCATTCGACCGAAGGTACAGGAAGAAAAAGGAGAAACTACAAGGTGCAGAGGTGACTGAGTTTAAATCAAAAAAATATAATCTGTCTTAAAATAACAGGGCGGGCCGTGGACTTGTCTTACCATAGAAGAAATCAATTTATCAGGTAAGCATAAATTTACTTTTGTTCTATAAAGGTAAGACGAGTCCACGGATTCATCCTTTACTTGTGGGATACAATATCAAAGCTACAGGACACGGATGAACGGGAGGGACAAGACAGATGGTTAAACAGAAGGCACCACTGCTGGAAGAACTTTTATCCCAAAAACAGCCTTCGGAGAAGCAAAGGTATCAAATTTGTAAAATTTGGAAAAGGTATGAAGCGAAGACCAAGTCGCAGCCTTACAAATCTGTTCAACAGAAGCATAATTTTTAAAAGCCCATGTGGAAGCCACCGCTCTAGTAGAGTGAGCTGTAATTCTTTCAGGAGGCTGCTGTCCAGCAGTCTCGTATGCCAAACGGATTATGCTTTTTAGCCAAAAGGCAAGAGAGGTAGCCGTAGCTTTTTGACCTCTACGTTTTCCAGAATAGACAACAAACAAAGAAGATGTTTGACGGAAATCTTTGGTCGCTTGCAAGTAAAAGTTTAAAGCACGAACCACGTCCAAGTTGTGCAATAGACGCACATTCTTAGAGGAATGATTAGGACACAGAGGAGGAACAACATTTTCCTGATTAATATTCTTATTAGTAACAACCTTAGGAAGGAATCCAGGTTTGGTACGCAGAACCACCTTATCAGCATGGAAAACAAGATAAGGCGAGTCGAATTGCAATGCAGATAGTTCAGAAAACTCTTCGAGCCGAAGAGATAGCAACTAAAAACAGAACTTTCTAAGACAGAAGCTTAATATCTATGGAATGCATAGGTTCAAACGGAACCCCTTGAAGAACTTTAAGAACTAAATTCAAACTCCATGCCGGAGCAACAGGTATAAACACAGGCTTGATTCTAACTAAAGCCTGACAGAACGACTGAACGTCTGGAACATCTGCCAGACGTTTGTGCAGTAGAATTGATAAAGCAGATATCTGTCCCTTTAAGGAACTAGCTGATAGCCCCTTCTCCAATCCTTCTTGGAGAAAGGACAAAATCCTAGGAATCCTGATCTTACTCCATGAGTAGCCTTTGGATTCGCACCAATAAAGATATTAACGCCATATCTTATGATACATTTTCCTGGTGACAGGCTTTCGAGCCTGAATCAAGGTATCTATGACCGACTCAGAGAACCCCCGCTTAGATAAGATCAAGCGTTCAATCTCCAAGCAGTCAGTCGCAGAGAAACTAGATTTGGATGCTGGAACGGACCTTGAATCAGAAGGTCTTGTCTCAGTGGCAGAGTCCATGGTGGAAGAGATGACATGTCCACCAGGTCTGCATACCAAGTCCTGCGTGGCCACGCAGGTGCTATCAAAATCACAGAAGCTCTCTCCTGTTTGTTTCTGGCAATCAAACGAGGAAGGAGAAGAAATGGTGGAAACACATAAGCCAGGTTGAATGACCAGGGTACTGCCAGAGCATCTATCAGTACTGCCTGAGGATCCCTTGATCTGGACCCGTAACGAGGAAGTTTGGCATTCTGACGAGACGACATCAGATCCAATTCTGGTGTACCCCATTGCTGAATCAATTGTGCAAACACCTCCGGATGGAGTTCCCACTCCCCCGGATGAAAAGTCTGGCGACTTAGAAAATCTGCTTCCCAGTTCTCCACTCCTGGGATATAGATTGCTGATAGATGGCAAGAGTGAGTCTCTGCCCATCAAAATTATTTTGGTAACCTCTATCATCGCTAGAGAACTCTTTGCTCCCCCCTGATGATTGATATATGCTACAGTCGTGATATTGTCCGACTGAAATCTTATGAATCTGGCCGACGCAGAAGAGCTCGGCAGATGGATAAAATCTTTGATTTCCTGACCTCGTCAGAAAAATTTTCATGTCCACCGAATCTATCAGAGTTCCCAGGAATGGAACTCTTGTGAGAGGGATAAGTGAACTCTTTTTTACGTTCACCTTCCCGTGAGATCTTAGAAAAACCAACACGATGTCCGTGTGAGACTTGGCTAGTTGGTAAATTGACGCCTGGATTAAGATATTGTCCAGATAAGGCGCCACAGCTATGCCCCGCGGCCTTAGAACCACCAGAAGGGACCCTAGAACCTTTGCAAAAATTCTGGGAGCCGTGGCCAACCCGAAGGGAAGAGCCACAAACTGGTAATGCTTGTCCAGAAAGGCGAACCTGAGGAACTGGTGATGATCTTTGTGGATAGGAATGTGTAGATACGCATCCTTTAAGTCCACGGTGATCATATATTGACCCTCCTGGATCATTGGCAAAATAGTCCGAATGGTCTCCATCTTGAAGGATGGGACTCTGAGGAATTTGTTTACGATCTTGAGATCCAAAATTGGTCTGAAGGTTCCCTCTTTTTTCGGAACTACAAACAGATTGGAGTAGAACCCTTGCCCCTGTTCTGTTTCCGGAACTGGGCAGATCACTCCTATGGAATATAGGTCTTCTACACAGCGTAAGAACGCCTCTCTTTTTGTCTGGTTTACAGACAATTGAGAAAGATGGAATGTCCCCCTTGGGGGAGAATCTTTGAAATCTAGAAGATAACCCTAGGTTACTATTTCTAAAGCCCAGGAGTCCTGAACGTCTCTTGCCCGAGCCTGAGCGAAGAGAGAAATTCTGCCCCTACTAGATCCAGTCCCGGATCGGGGGCTACCCATTCATGCTGTCTTGGTGGCAGCAGCGGGCTTCTTGGCCTGTTTACCCTTGTTCCAAGTCTGGTTAGGTCTCCAGACTGACTTGGATTGAGCAAGATTCCCCTCTTGCTTTGCGGCAGGGGAAGAGGAAGAGGGACCACCTTTGAAGTTTCGAAAGGAACGAAAATTATTTTGTTTGGTCCTCATCTTATTCGTCTTATCCTGAGGAAGGGCATGGCCTTTCCCTCCAGTGATGTCTGAAATTATCTCTTTCAGTTCAGGCCAGAATAGGGTCTTACCCTTGAAAGGGATGGCTAAAAGCTTAGCTTTTGATGACACATCAGCAGACCAGGCCATAACGCTCTATGCGCTAAAATGGCAAAACCTGAATTCTTTGCCGCTAATTTAGCCTAATTTAAAAGAGGCATCTGTAATGAAAGAATTAGCTAGCTTGAGAGTCCTAATTCTATCCAGAATATCCTCTAATGGAGTCTCAACCTGAAGAACCTCTTCCAGAGCCTCGAACCAAAAGGACGCTGCAGTAGTTACAGGAACAATGAACGATATAGGTTGGAGAAGAAAACCTTGATGAACAAATATTTTCTTCAGGAGACCCTCTAATTTTTTTATCCATAAGATCTTTGAAAGCACAACTGTCCTCAATAGGTATAGTTGTACGCTTAGCCAGGGTACAAATAGCTCCCTCCACCTTAGGGACTGTCTGCCACGAGTCCCGCACGGTGTCTGATATGGGAAACATTTTCTTAAAAGTAGGAGGGGGAGCGAACGGAATACCTGGTCTATCCCACTCCTTAGTAACAATTTCCGAAATCCTCTTAGGGACCAGAAAAACATCAGTGTAGGCAGGAACCTCTAGGAATCTGTCCATGTTACACAATTTCTCTGGAACTACAATAGGGTCACAATCATCCAGAGTCGCTAAAACCTCCCTGAGCAATAAGCGGAGGTGTTCTAGCTTAAATTTAAAAGCCGTCATATCTGAATCTGTCTGAGGGAACATATTTCCTAAATCAGAAATCTCTCCCTCAGCCAGCAAATCCCTAACTTCAGAACATTGTGAGGGTACATCGGATAAGGCTAATAAAGCGTCAGAGGGCTCAGTGTTTGTTCTCACACCAGACCTGCTGCACTTCCCCTGCAACCCAGGCAGCTTAGATAAAACCTCTGTGAGGGTAGTATTCATAACTGCGGCCATATCTTGCAGGGTGAAAGAATTAGACGCACTAGAAGTACTTGGCGTTGCTTGTGCGGGCGTTAACAGTTGTGACACTTGGGGAGAATTAGATGGCATAACCTGATTCTCTTCTGACTGAAAATCATCCTGCGACATACTTTTATCAGCTAAAATATGTTCTTTACAATTTATTGACCTTTCAGTGCATGAGGGACACATTCTAAGTGGAGGTTCCACAATGGCTTCTAAACATATTGAACATTGACTTTCCTCAATGTCAGACATGTTGAACAGGCTAGTAATGACTACAAACAAGCATGAAAACACTTTATTTAGTGAAAAAAATAATCTTAAAAAACGGTACTGCGCCTTTAAGAGAAAAAAAGCATACACGTTCTGCAAAACAGCCTAAACATGCACCAAATTTATCAAAAATGTTGTATGTAGACACAATATAGGTACCACAAAATTTTTTAACAATTAACCCCTTAATTTCCAAACCGGATCGAAAATAGGCCCAGATCCGGAAAAAAACACTCTCAGCACCTTGCCACAGCCCTGCTGTGGCCCTACCTGCCCTCAGAGATCGAAAATGTGGGTTAAAAGCTTCGATTTGGCCCAAAACATACACCAGGGCCCTCAGGAGTTAGAGCTTGCTGCTTGCTGATAAAACTAACTGCGCATCTGAGGCGCGAAAATAGGCCCCGCCCATCTCACTCGATGTCTCCTCAGCCTTAAAGAACTGCACCAGAGCGGTTATAACTAGCCATGTGGGTTCTAAGACCCGAAAGTAAAGCCATGTGTGCCATTATTAAAGTTTGCCCAAAACGTTATTGACCACAAAAACGTTAAAGCACTTCCAAATCAAAAAACGTTTGCTCACAAACATTTGCCATTCAGTGTCAACCATATATGTAATTTGCCCCATATGCAAGCTAAGTAATGCCCTTCTTTTAGCTCTAGGATTACTGCTTACCCTCCTGGGTATAATGTCAGCCTTTCTGAAATACACAGTCACTCCAGAAAAATATGACTGAACATACCTCATTGCTGCATAGCATGAAACCGTTCCTCACACTGAAGTTTCCTGTACTCCTCAGCCTCTGTGGGAACAGCAATGAACCTTAGTTACAAATGCTAAGATCATCATCCTCCAGGTAGCAGTCTTCATCCATCTGCTGCCTGAGAGTAAATAGTACACACCGGTACCATTTAAAATAACAAACTCTTGCTTGAAGAAATTAAAAACTAATATTTTATCACCTCTTTCACTTTACCCTTCCTAGTACTTAGAGTAGGCAAAGAGAATGACTGGGGGTGGAGCTAAGGGAGGAGCTATATATAGACAGCTCTGCTGTGGTGCTCTTTGCCACTTCCTGCTAGGAAGGATAATATCCCACAAGTAAAGGATGAATCCGTAGACTCGTCTTACCTTTATAGAAGAAAGAGGCTTTTTCTATTCATGTTCTTTTTGTGGTTACAATTCCAAATATTAAAGTGATTGTAAACTTTAACCTTTTTCTTTACAATATTAGTCATCATAAACTAAAGTATGGGGACTTTAAGCCCTTCCCGCCGTTATGACATTCCATGGCATCCTAACTGCGCTAGGCTTTAAAGCTGTTAGGATGGCATGGAACGTCCTAGCCCTTTGGCTGTACTGAAGCCATTACGGCTTCCTAACTGGGATAGCGGGCTGGAGGGATTGCCTAGCATCATAGACTCTCCCCCCTGACCTGATCCCATCATTAAAATCATGCGATCGCATGAAAAATCACGTGATTTACATTTTTACTTATTTGTTTACATCGGAACTTTATTCAGATGTAGACAAATAGGCCCCAGCATGAAAAGGTTAATTCATGAAAAGCTTTGTAAGGGGGCTACACCCTGAGTCTTCACTGAAGTAAGGACTAGGAGTATCCGTTACGGGCGGAGGAACGTCGGAATATATCAAGACATGAAATTGTAATTATTAAAAAAGTAAGCATTTACAAAGCTTTTCACAAATGAAAGTTGTCATCTTTTACTTTACGATTACTAATATTGTAAAGTAAAAGGTTAAAGTTTACAATCACATAAAATATATTAGTGCAACAGTAAACTTAATGTCGGAAATCTCTAATTCAATATGAGTTTTAAGGTGTAAGGTCCTACATTGTACAAAAATGTTAAAAGCACAATATAATCACTCAATAAGGTCTTGTTTTGAGCAGCATTGAGTGATTGTATTGTGAAAATAAAATGACAGTATATTAAAGTGACATGAAAGTCATAAATCTTAGACTTTCATATGAAGCATGTAATTTTAAGAGACTTTACAATTTACTTCTGTTATGAAATTTATGTTGCTCTGTTGATGCCCTTTGTTGAAAAGCATACCTAGGTAGGTTCAGTTCTCCACTACTGGGAGCAAGCTGGTGATTGGTGCCTATGTACATATATATCTCTAGTCATTGGCTAACAAGATGTGTTCAAACAATTACTAGTGGTGCACTGCTGCTCTGGAATTAATTTTACATGTTTAGCCCCAGGGGATAAACAGGTATATAATGTGAATAGTACATTCTTTGCACCTTATTTGTTCCTTTAATCTTTCTCAATTAACTGCAGGTGTGAGATTACAATTAATCAATCTTTTTTTTTTCTTAGTGAAAACTATAGATAGAGAGACAAAATCCACACCACGTCTCAGACATCCGAAATTTTGTATTGTTTGTAAATCTCAGCTACAAATAATAGGCAGTATCTTACAATAAGCATTAAAGGGAAAGCACATTTTTAATACTTTATATATGTGTATTTATTTCATAAGGTCTTGAGATTAGAAGGGACACTACTACTTTTTAGTCATGCATATGAAAAAGCAGTATTTAAATATGAGTTTTATGCCTGAAAAATATTAAGTAAAATAAAGTTTTACCATTCTTACTTATGCGTATGTTTATAGGTGCGTGCAACCAATGTAACAACCAATGCACATTAACCGGAAGCACCTAGCAACTAAATAGCATTCACAGGAAGCACCTTTCAGTCAATGATTATTAACAGGAAGCACCTATAAGTTAATAAGCATTAGTAGGAAGTTCACAAATTATAAAGCTTATTAAATTTCATTTTAACATTCACAAACTTTACTTCACATAAATAAGAATATTTAGATGCTGTTCTTCTATATGGTTGACAGAATATCTTTGTGTACAAACTCCCTTTAAAGGACTGTGTTAAAGGTACCATTTTTTTCATGATTCAGATAAAGCATTTATTTTTAAAACAAGTTTCTATCAATTTTGCTTTTGGTATCCTTTATTGAAGGAGCAGCAATGCACTACTGGGAGCTAGCTGTACACATCGGTAAGCCAATGAAGCGAGGCATATATGTGTAGCCACCAATCAGCAGCTAGCTCCTGAGCCTACCTAGTTATGCTTTTCAACAAAGAACACAAAGAGAACAAAACAAAATATATAATATAAGTAAATTGGAAAATTGTATGTTGTATCTGAATAATGAAAGAAAATATTAGGGCTTCAGGTCTCTTTAACAAGCTTCAGGGAGCACAGACTTTTACAAAGACCATTGACCAGCACTAGAGGAAGCCAATTGACTCCACCTTGATCAATTCAGCCCCCACAACCCCTGAACCAGTCAAAAAGCCTGTAAAATACATGGTCTTTAACATGAAAAATAACCCTGGGCCTTAAAGAGTATTGGCTTAAAGAGATATAAACCCTAGAAATGTTATTTTGTGATTCAGACAAAGCATACAATTTTAAAAAAGTTTTCAATTTACTTTTATTATAAAATTTATTTGCAGGAAATTGTGCTGCCATCTATTGGTCCTGCAAATGCATAACATTCTTGCAAAACTGCTGTCATATAGTGCTCCTGACACGTGCATGCTCCTGAGCTTACATCCCAAAAATGTCCTTTCATGATTCAGAGCATAGAATTTAAAAAAAAAATCCAATTTACTTCTATTATCTAATTTGTTTTAGTCTCTCTGCATCCTTTGTTGAATAAGCAGCAATCCACTACTGAGAGCTAACGGACAAGAGGCATTTACGTGCAGCCACCAATCAGCAGCTAGCTCCGAGCAGTGCATTGCTGCTCCTAAGCCAACCTAGGTATGCTTTCAACAAAGGATACCACAAGAGGAGCAAATTAGATAATAGAAGTAGAATCCAAGGATCCCGGCACTCAAAAGACTGCAGACGGAGTAAAATAAAGAGGTTTATTTCCACAGTTAAAAAGCAAAAAAGGGCACAACACTGCACCATAAAAACAATTGGCAAGACAAAGAGAGAGAGTCTAGCCGCATCAGACGCGTTTCATGCCCCTGGGGCACTTGCTCACTGATAGAGGTGAGGGCAAAGGCTGATTATATTCACAATTTAATTAATTAGATAATTGCCATCAGTCATTTTAAGATTAACCCTCACTAAAACTGCAACAGTTGATACACACAGCCTATTATTGGACCATTTTCCAAAATCCTCTAATTAAAGGTGAACACAACATATTATTATTTAGTAACATGTTATTTGATAAATAGGTTCATATACATTTTCTAATTTAAATCTAGGGGGATCCTGGTTTTTAGATGGAAAATCCAGAAAACCTCCCTCTCATTCAACTTAGAGACTCTGTCTCCTCCCCTACGGCTATGTGGTATAAAATCTATACCTTGTACCTTCAATAGGGAGCTATCAGAATTATGTAAACTGTGAAAATGTTTTGCAATGGGAGTATATATATATATATATATATATATATATATATATATATATATATATATATATATATATATATATATATAGGAGTAGATAATAGAAGTAAACTAAGAAGTTGTCAAATATTGTACACTCTAGCTGAATCATGAAAAAAAAAAGTATGGGTTTCACGTCTTTTTAAAGGGCCAGTAAACCTAGCAAATAATGTTATATAATTCTGCACAAAGCGCAGAATTATATAACATTAGCTTAGCGCCAGGTTTCTTAAGCAAATTGTTAGATAGATATTTAGCAAAGAAAACAGAACGCCGCTCCTGGCTCTACTGAGCGGGT
The DNA here is from genome assembly GCF_027579735.1 of Bombina bombina. Lineage (NCBI taxonomy): Eukaryota > Metazoa > Chordata > Amphibia > Anura > Bombinatoridae > Bombina > Bombina bombina. The sequence continues at coordinate 1,476,736,020 of NC_069499.1, read as the reverse complement.
CTGTTTTCTTCTCCTAAGCGCATCTGGGCACGCTGTTTATTCACAGTGCGCCCGATCACACTATTAAACTCAATGTAGCTCGCTCCCGCTACAAGACCAGAGCGGGAGTGAACTACATTGATTTTAATAGCGCGATTGGGCGCGCTGTGACTAGACAGCATGCCCTCATTGCACTTAGCAGAAGAAAACAGACCCGCTCAGTAGAGGCCGGGAGCGGCATTCTGTTTTCTTTGCTAAATATCTAATCATTTGCTTTAGAAACCTGGCGCTAAGCTAATGTTATATAATTCTGTGCTATGTGAAGAATGATATAACATTATTTGCTAGGTTTACTGGCCCTTTAAGAGAAATCAGTCTAATCTTAGTGCTATGCCTGTAAACACAAAAGCCAAATAAACACAGTTAGGCTATATTTACAGCTGCATCTGATGTAGATCCTCAGCCACTGCAGCCCTCTCCATAACAACCTAGCCCACTCACACAAGGAACCCATCTACTCCCCACCTACCCTTAAAGGGACAGTCTAGTCAAAATTAAAAACGTTCATGATTCAGAAAGAGCATGTAATTTTAAACAACTTTCTAATTTACTCCTATAATAATTTTGTCTTTGATCTCTTGCGATCTTGATTTGAATATAAGCTTAGAAGCCATCCCATTTTTGGTTCAGCACCTGGGTAGCGCTGGTTGATTGGTGGCTGCATTTAGACACCAATCAGAAAGTGCTACCCAGGTCCTGAACCAAAAATGGACCGGCTCCTCTGCCTACATTCTTGCTTTTTCAAATAAAGATAGCAAGAGAACAAAGAAAAATGATAATAGGAGTAAATTAGAAAGTTGCTTAAAATGACATGCTCTATCTGAATCATGTTTAATTTTGACTAGACTACCCCTTTAAATTGTATAGACCAGCCAGCACCAAAACATTCACATTATTGAACACAAGTAGAAAACCTTTTATCCAAGCTGCTTGGGACCAGAACAGGTTTGGATTTTGGAATTCTGGATTCGGGGATATATGCCTGTATTTATTTTATAATAAACGAAGCTATGCAAATGAAAATCACAGGCGTTTGGACATAGCGGGCACTTATGTTGTTCCTTTGGAACCGTGCCCAATACCAGCTGGTCCTTATGAAAAACAAAAAATGTCTCCTCAACTGAAAGCTCTAGCAGCATCCAAACTTTTCTTACAAGGATTAATGTCTTTAAAGGGACAGTAAACATGTTAAGAATTTTATATACAGTAAAATGTTTAGTTGTGTGTAATATAAGAACTTTGCAATATATTCTCATTATTTCTTTCCCCCCTTTTCATGTAATTTACTTCTGAAATTGAGCAATTTCTACTTCTCAGAACATGAAAATCGCCTTGCTGACTTATTAAGGCTAACCCTACTACATATATCGCCAATTGTCTTTAACTGATAACAACTGCAAAACAGTACTTTATACTGACTTTATGATCAAGATTGGCTCCTCCAAACGAAACAAATGGTGAGTGGAGTTTGGCTATTGAAAAATAAATTGCAGTAAAAAGAATGTTAGTTTATTTTAAAAACTTTTAAGACTTAGCTGATTTGTTATTCTATAACAACACAACAGAAATGTCTTGTAATTACAAGGTGTTAACTGACCCTTAACTGCTGAGGCCAATCAGGGAAAGATACATAAGTGAATTGCTATACTGAGAAATCAGTTTCTGTGTAGCAGTGTTAGACTTTTGAAACCTGCACAATTTTAATGCAATTTTGAAATTTGCTAAATCAAATTACAGGGAAAAAAAGTGGACAGATAAATAATCAAAGTAGATTGCAATTGTTTCCCACATATAATACAACATCATATATTACAAAGTGCTAACTATAGACACTAACAGATGCTTTTTAAAGGACCACTCAATGCAGTAGAATCACATAATTAACAAGTGCATAATAAAAAAGAAAAGGCAATAACACTTACTCTGAATTTCAAATAAGCAGTAGATTTTTTTCTGACAAATTTATTTTTACATCATTTTTCCTGCCCCCTGTATCATGTGACAGACATCAGCCAATCACAGACTAGTATACCCTCTGAGCTTGTGCACATGCTCAGTAGGATCTTGTTCCCAAGAAAGTGTGAATATAAAAAGACTGTGTAAAATTTGATAATGGAAGTAAATTGGAAAGTGTCTTAAAACTGCTGCTCTATCTGAATCATACAAGGTTTATTTTGACTTGAGTGTCCCTTTAAGTGTTCAAGAGCAGCCTCTATGAATGTTCACACAACAACCAGGCCACCAACATTATATTCTGAGTATTAGGATGAAGACCTCTCAGAATCATCTAAGGCAATTCTGTAAACTATGGGTACCAGGGCCTTCTTGCCCAGAGAGGAAGAATTGCAGTGAATTTAGATTTTTGCAGAGAAAACCTTTATTAGTGTGCAGAGTCCCACATCAAAGAGAAAGCACCTGCCCCAGGATAAGGAAATCAGCAGAAGAACTGGCTGTATGACATTAAAAATACTTCTGGATATTTCTAGTATTTGTTTATCTTGTAAAAGTCCTTTTTGTGCACTTGTCCTTCTGTTTATTAGTTATATTAATACAGGTAGCCCTCAGTTTACGCCGGGGTTAGGTTCCAGAAGGAATGGTTGTAAATTGAAACCGTTGTAAATTGAAACCCAGTTTATAATGTAAGTCAATGGGAAGTGAGGGAGATAGGTTCCAGGCCCCCCTCAAAATTGTCATAAGTAACACCTAATACATTATTTTTAAAGCTTTGAAATGAAGACTTTAAATGCTAAACAGCATTATAAACCTAATAAAATAACCCCACAACACAGACTATATAATTAAACTAAGTTAAATGAGCAAAAACATTTGCTAAACAGCATTATAAACCTAATGAAATAATCATACAACACAGACTTCACTTGCATTTTTCTGTAAACAGTTCTTTCTATGATTTCCAATCTGGACTGATTTATAAACAGGAATATCTTGTTCCTTTGAAATCTGCTTGATAGCTCAGGTCTGGTTAAACTGATTAATTTCAGCTTGCTTGGCTTTGCTGCAACACAAGCGGACAGCTCCACCTACTGGCTATTTTAATAAATGCACTGCTCCTCAATGCTTTTCAATAGCAGTCACATGACTGGAAAAAAAAGGTTGTTATTCTGAAACGGTGTAAATTGAACCGTTGTAAAACGAGGGCCACCTGTATATGTAATTACCTTGTATCTAAGCCACTACTTATTTCAGTTATTTTGACAGACTTGCATTTTAGCCAATCAGTGCCGACTCATAAATAACTCCACAGGAGTAAGCACAATGATATTTATACTAGCGCTGTGTCGCTGTGAAAACTGTAAAAATAAACTAAGATAAAAGGTGGCCTTCAAGAGCTTACAAATTGGCATATGAGCATAGCTAGGTTTAGCTTTCAACAAAGAATACACTAAGAACAAAGCAAATGTGATGCTAAAAGTAAAATGAAAAGGTTTTTTTAAAATTGCATGTCCTATCTGAATCATAAAAGTTTAATTTTGACTAGACTGTCCCTCTAATAGCTGTTTGATTTCTTGTCCCCAATTTGCAAGAATCTGCTTTTATCTGTACCTAATATGGGAAGGAAAGGCCTTTTCCTAGGTTGTTACTTTAAAGCCACCAATCTAAATGTTGCTTGATGTGAAAAAGGGAAAGGTAAGTTCCCTGAGACAGACTGGCTCCTATTTCTTCCACAAACAAAGCTACAATAGACACATCGGCCATCTTTCCTACTTGACTATATGGATGGTTGATGCCAGTTTTTCCATCTTCAATCTGACTGAAAAAACACAATACTGGTCCGGTAAGAATGAGGTGGAAGAGACATTATACCTTCCCTGTATTGAAGGCTGTTCCTAAAAACCATAGCCAGTATAGGGTAAAATATATTGCCTTGTTGTAAATATACATACATTTTCTTGGATAGATGAGTTATAGCAGCTTGTACTATAACAAGTGCTGAAAATAACTAAATGTAAGGAATTTGATAAAGGAGAGAGAGAGAGGTATTTTCTTCTCAGGAACATATAATTGTTTCTTCTGCCATATACATTTTTTTGACAGGTGCAGAAAGAGGAAACTCATAATGTTTGGTTATAAATTGAGCCCAATGTGGGGGTCTTACCTGATACTAGCTGTGTGAGCTGAGACAATATTCTTAAAATGTTGACAGAAAAGTTCTTAAAGTGAAGGTCCATTTTGATGAATTAGTGCACTTTAATTCATCAAACTTGACATTTCACTGTTTTCTTCAAAAACTTACCTTTTAATCCTGGCAGCCACTCCAGCACTTGCTCCGCCCATCGCAAGCCGTCTTCGCGGGTCCAAAATGACGAATACGGCTTCCTCCAATCACAGCGTTGCATCAGGCCAAGATTCCCCCGGGGGGAAGCTGTGATTGGAGGAAGCCTGATTCGTCATTTCTGATGTCTGCAGAGGCTTCTGACGGCCGGGGGAATTGCTGGAGCGGCATTCAGGATTAAAAGTTACGTTTTTGGAGAAAACTGTGAAATGTGAATTTTGATGAATTAAAGTGCCTTTGTTTTTAATAGGCTTATTAAAAACCGGGCACTAATTCATCAAAATGGAACTTCACTTTAAACATTCATTATTTGTATATAACGTCACATTAAGCCAGTTATACTAATTACACTGTTGTCCTTGTGTGCTGGAAAAAAAATCACATATTAAGTATAGCCTTGTGTAAACACAGAAGACTAAATCAAAATGACTAAGCTGCTAATTGTCTAGTTTGTAATAGAGCTACAGGATATCCTTAATCTGTGGTCTAGTATTAGATAACTCAGATGTACAAGGCATTTTTGCAGCTCTGTCTCATTAGCTCCAGGTACAAAATTCAGTGAGCTAAAATGTACCTTATTTATCAACATGACAGCCCACTCATTTCAAATGTTTCTCTTATTCATAGCACTTTATGCAACACAAATCTGCTACTGACTGCACAACATCTGTATATGTTACGGAGAAAAAAGGGGGGAAAATACACAGGGCTGCCTACACAATCCTTAAAAAGCAGATGCCCACATACAGTAGACTTAAATTGTACAGTATTAAATATTTTTACTAACAACATAATTATATATATATATATATATATATATATATATATATATATATATATATATATATATATATATACATATACAGGTGGCCCTCGTTTTACAACGGTTCAATTTACACCGTTTCAGAATAACAACCTTTTTTTCCAGTCATGTGACTGCTATTGAAAAGCATTGAGGAGCAGTGCATTTATTAAAATAGCCAGTAGGTGGAGCTGTCCGCTTGTGTTGCAACAAAGCCAAGCAAGCTGAAATTAATCAGTTTAACCAGACCTGAGCTATCAAGCAGATTTCAAAGGAACAAGATCTTCCTGTTTATAAATCAGTCCAGATTGGAAATCATAGAAAGAACTGTTTACAGAAAAATGCAAGTGAAGTCTGTGTTGTGTGATTATTTCATTAGGTTTATAATGCTGTTTAGCAAATGTTTTTGCTCATTTAACTTAGTTTAATTAAATAGTCTGTGTTGTGGGATTATTTTATTAGGTTTATAATGCTGTTTAGCATTTAAAGTCTTCATTTCAAAGCTTTAAAAATAATGTATTAGGTGTTACTTATGACAATTTTGAGGGGGGCCTGGAACCTATCTCCCTCACTTCCCATTGACTTACATTATAAACTGGGTTTCAATTTACAACGGTTTCAATTTACAACCATTCCTTCTGGAACCTAACCCCGGCGTAAACTGAGGGCTACCTGTATATATATATATATATATATATATATATATATATATATATATATATATATATATATATATATATATATATATATATATATATATATATATATATATATATATATATATATATATATATATATATATATATATATACACACACACACACATATATATATGTAGATAGATATATACAGTGGATAGAAAAAGTCTACACACCCCTGTTAAAATGTCAGGTTTCTGTGATGTAAAAAAATAAGCCAAAGATAAATCATTTCAGAACTTTTTCCACCTTTAATGTGACCTATAAACTGTACAACTCAATTGAAAAACAAACTGAAATCTTTTAGGCGAAGGGAAGGAAACAAAAAAAAACTAAAATAATGTGGGATGTAGCTGTGTTCAGAATTAAGCAATCACATTCAAAATCATGTTAAATAGGAGTCAGTACACACCTGCCATCATCTAAAGTGCCTCTGATTAACCCCAAATAAAGTTCAGCTGCTCTAGTTGGTCTTTCCTGAAATTTTCTTAGTCGCATCCCACAGCAAAAGCCATGGTCCACAGAGAGCTTCCAAAGCATCAGAGGGATCTCATTGTTAAAAGGTATCAGTCAGGAGAAGGGTACAAAAGAATTTCCAAGGCATTAGATATACCATGGAACACAGTGAAGACAGTCATCATCAAGTGCAGAAAATATGGTGCAACAGTGACATTACCAAGAACTGGACATTACCAAGAACCCTCCAAAATTGATGAAAAGACGAGAAGAAAACTGGTCTGGGAGTCTACCAAGAGGCCTACAGCAACATTAAATGAGCTGCAGGAATATCTGGCAAGTACTGGCTGTGTGGTACATGTGACAAAAATCTCACATATTCTTCATATGTCTGGGCTATGGGGTAGAGTGGCAAGACGAAAGCCTTTTCTTAAGAAGAAAAACATCCAAGCCAGGCTACATTTTGCAAAAACACATCTGAAGTCTCCCAAAAGCATGTGGGAAAAGGTGTTATGGTCTGATGAAACCAAGGTTAAACCTTTTGGCCATAATTCCAAAAGATATGTTTGGAGCAAAAACAACACTGCACGTCATCAAAAGAACACCATACCCATAGTGAAGCATGGTGGTGGCAGCATCATGCTTTGGGGCTGTTTTTCTTCAGCTGGGACTGGTGCCTTAGTTAAGCTAGAGGGAATTAGGAACAGTTCCAAATACCAGTAAATATTGGCACAAAACCTTCAGACTTCTGCTAGAAAGCTGAACATGAAGAGGAACTTCATCTTTCAGCATGACAATGACCCAAAGCATACATCCAAATCAACAAAGGAATGGCTTCACCAGAAGAAGATTAAAGTTTTGGAATGGCCCAGCCAGAGCCCAGACCTGAATCCGATTGAAAATCTGTGGGGTGATCTGAAGAGGGCTGTGCACAGGAGATGCCCTCGCATTCTGACAGATTTAGAGTGTTTTTACAAAGAAGAGTGGGCAAATCTTGCCAAGTCAAGATGTGCCATGCTGATAGACTCATACCCAAAAAGACTAAGTGCTGTAATAAAATCAAAAGGTGCTTCAAAGTATTAGTTTACTATATTATTTTATTTTTATATTTTTTCTTCCCTCTACCTAAAAGATTTCAGTTTGTTTTTCAATTGAGTTGTACAGTTTATAGGTCACATTAAAGGTGGAAAAAGTTCTGAAATGATTTATCTTTGTCTCATTTTTTTACATCACAGAAACCTGACATTTTAACAGGGGTGTGTAGACTTTTTATATCCACCTTATATACACATACATACACACATATATATATATATATATATATATATATATATATATATATATATATATATATATATATATATATATATATATATTTATATATATATATATATACACACATACATATACATATACAGACACACACACGCCTGCATACATTTACACCAGAAAAAAAAAAAAATACATCCAGGAACACATATAGCTGTGATTTCAAGCATTGTATGCTGCCACTTTCAGCTACATGTAGCTATAGAAACTGGGAATCTCCAGCCAAAGACAGCAAAGCCAAGTACATGGGGTCTTAAAAGCAATGGACTTAAAACGCCTTTACGACAGCATGGAACATCCTAACTTTTTCGGCATCCTGCTCCCTCCTGCATTTAGTAAATGGAAAATCCAACTGGCATTCTAGGCAGCCCCCCATGATCCAATCCCGGCATTTAAGTCATGTGATCTCATTGACGATTGCGTGATTTCCTTTTTCCATCAAATGTTTACTGTCGGAACTTGGTTTCAATCTTCAACACTTGCCCCCCTGAAGGGGTTAATAATTTAAATGGACACTGACTGATATATTTAATTACATGCCATACAGATTGAGGGTCAAATTTTCTAGAAATAGAAAATATGGTTTTGCCAGAATTTTGCTTTATTTTTCAATGTTTCAATTTAGGAGCATGTTTACTTTGCTTTATTTTATTTCTTTTCTTTTGTTATTTCAAACATTTTGTATTCCGTTTATCTTTTATGTTGCAATGATAAAAATTTGAATAAAAATAATGGGGGGGGGAGGAATATCCATCTTCTAAAAGATTTCTCTACATATATCTCTAGAAAAATACCTTTGCCTTGCTTCAGAAAAAAATGTAGGTAGCTCCTCAAATGTCTGTCTGATTTTTGTATGTAATATATATTCTAGTTATATTCTAACACTTAAAGAGTCATTGTACATAAATGTTTTGTAGATGATCAATTTATATAGCCCATCTGGTAGTGTTTTTGTAAAAATGTATAGTTTTGTTTATTTTTTAATAACATTGTGCTGATTTTAAGACTCCTAACCAAGTCCCACAGAGTGAGATGTATACTGATGTATACAGACTTCTGATGGCTCCTGTTTATGTCATCTGTCTTTTCATATGCAGGGAAGGGGGGTGTCTGCGCTTATTGTTTCCCCAGCCCCTTTCACTGGGTGTCACAGCCAAACCTTATTTACGGTGCTAATCTGGGAGATTCTAAGTACGTTTTTAAAAGGTTTTATACTGGATTTTTATATCAGTATCTGTGCATATTCTTCTTTATAGTAGTGCCTATTACATACAGTTATATGAAAATTGGTGTATATTGTCCATTTAATTTGGTATACTAATAAAATCTGACTTATAACACTAAAATCAGCATGTAATTTTAACCACAGTGGCTATCTGCCACCAGATATACAAATACAATAAGCGTGTTGCCCTAAAAAGAGACAGTAAAACCACAATTAAATGTTCATGATTCAGATAGAGCATGCACATTTAAACAACTTTCCAATTTACTTCTATATCAAATTTTCTTTGTTCTCTTGGTATCCTTTGTCAACGAGTAAAACTAGGTAGGCTCAGAGCAGCAATGCACTATTTTGACCTAGCTGGACACATCTGGTGAGCAAATGACAAAAGTCATACATATGCAGTCAACAATAACCAGCTAGCTCTAAGTAGGGCATTGTTGCTTCTGAGCTTACCTAGGTATGATTTTTCAAAAAAAGATACCAAGCGCTAGGTGGTGATTTGTGGTTGCACATTTATGCCTCTGGTCATTGGCTCGCCCAATGTGTTCAGCTAAATTTCAGTAGTGCATTGCTGCTCGATCAATAAAGGACACCAATAAAAAGAAGAAAATTTGATTAAGGAAGTAAATTGGAAAGCTTTAAAAATTTGTATGCTCGAACTGAACCTTAAACGTATCGACTTTACTGACCCTTTAATAACTAGGCCAACAAATTCACAGCTGTATTCAGCAAAATAAATCCTGTTAGAGCAGAGAGGGCTGGGAATATAATCTGATCAGATTTTCAGGATTCCCAATTGACCTGAGTCCTGCAAGGCAGTCCTGAATTGCAACCTCAGTCCTATTGTCTCACCTACAACATAAATGCTGCAGGTATGGTTAATCACTCTAGCAGCCTGTTACCAATGCTAGAAGCAAGCAAGAGCAAAGTAACTGAATATAATAATATTTAAAATATAAAGTGATGACTTCTGTGAGGGTCGTATTTTTTTTTTTACACTAACTGCTCCCTGTGTTTATAACTATCCTCGAGCCAATATGTTTGAATTTTTAGTACACATCTTTTTTATCTTTACTGCATGTGCTACTTTTCTTAAAAACCATATTGTATACATTAACAAACAAGCCGAATACAGTGTGTATTTAAATCTAAAATCGAATTTTTAAAATATTCCCACTGTTACTCCTGTAATCTGTGCACCGATCGCGCCATTGAACTGAATGTAGCTCGCTCCCACTCTAGTCTAGTAGCAGGAAAGAGTTACATTCAGTTCAATGGCACGATCGGGCGTGTTATGATTAGACAGCGTGCCCGCAAATCACTTTTGAAAACCAAGACCCGATCAGAAGATCCTGGAGAGACCAGGTAAGTACAACTTTGATAGCAAAAATCTCTGAAAGCTTTTGATTTTGAAAGCTGCCGCTAAAATAATGTTATATAATTCTGCACTATGTGCAGAATTATATAACATTTTTTAATTTTAATTTTACGGTATTTTCCCATGTAAGAAAAATCAGCCTTCTAAAACTTGTGACTACTTGTTTGTGAGTTTGTCAATGTTCTTAACCATTTATTAGCAATGCAACACAATATACTTCCATTAGAAAAAAATCTTTCTAGTAAAAGTTATAACTGTTTTTCAGCAGCATACGCACATATGCTGTGAGGGCATGTGCGCCAGTATTTAAACACCACACCAGTGGCTTGTATAACACTAATTAAATCTTCACTGTCAATAAAGTGCTGGCAAATTTAACAGTATTTTAAAAGGGATAGGAAAGTCAAAATTAAAGTTGCATGATCAAGATAGAGCATGTCATTTAAAGATACTTTTAAATCCACTTCTATTTTCATATGTGTTTCGTTCTCTTGGAATCCTTTGTTGAAAAAGAATACACACATATTCTACATAAGTGGGAGCTAGCTGCTGACTGGTGCCTGCACACATTTGTCTCTTGTGATTGGCTATCTAAATGTGTTCATCTAGCTGCCAGTAGTGCAGTGCTGTTTATTCAGCCAAGAATACCAAGAGAATGAAGCAAATTTGATAATAGAAGTAAACTGGAAAGTTGTTTAAAACTGTATGTTGTACCCATATCAAGATAGAAATGTTTTGGGTTTACTGCCCCATTAACTTACCATTAGATCCTAAATAAGTTTGCCAATAAATCTGTTGCATTTGTTTTTTTGCAATTTTACTTTATATTAATGAAAAACAAATGTTATTATAATCGTGTTTTTAACCCCCCCCCCCCTTGCCTTTCTTTTACTGTAGTGTAGTGACATAAAGAAAAGTCCCACCTAAGCATGTAAAGGGCCTCTCGCCAATATTTGCTGGTAGAACTGATTGACACTAGGGCTGCACGATTAATCGCGGATGCGGTTTTAAACCGCAATTAATCGCTGCGGTTTAAAAACCGTGAGAGTACGCAATTTAAAAAAAAATTAAAAATCCTCAGATTGTCCTGAAAACGGAGGCGGAGAGGGAGGATGAGAGGCGGACCAGTGTGCGGCCGTGGGCGGTCCTGAGAATGCCTGCAAAAAACTGCCATTTTGAAAGAGATTGAAGAGTGTGTGGGAGTCATCTGGGAGTAGGGCTGCCACCTCTGTCATGTTTTCCTGGACACTTATGAGTTACACATGTTCCAGGGTATGCAGGGAGGAACATGAATAGTGCTGTCCTGTTTTTGTGTGCTGTCCAGGGGTGCAATTCATGTTGCTCCCTGCACACCCTGCAGCATGTTTAACTCATAACTGTCCAGGAAAACATGACTGAGGTGGCAACCCTATCTGGGAGTGGTGTGGGGGTGGTCAAGCGGTGGGACAGCTCAAAGTTGTGAGCAATAAAGTGAGTATTGTGCAAATATTTTATAGTGCCTGACTTTTTTTTTTTTTTAACTTCTTTTGTGGTTTGTATTTTTATGCTCCAAGAGTGTATTGGACATTGAGAAACATTTACAGTAAGATTCTGTAGTGCTAAATAAACGTTTTATTGAAGGTGTTATAGTAATTTTTTATAAAAAGTTTTCCCACCCATATCGCCCAGCCCTAATTGACACCATTTTGCACATGCGCGAAACAGTTTAGGTAACACCCACATAGAAAACATGGAGCCATATGGCTACGCTAATTATTGGGTGACAAGGAGAAACGTCACCAGAAAAAAAAAATGGGGGAGTGTTAGGCGGAAGAGGATTTACAAAAGCATAACAAACATGGAGTAGATTTTGTTCCAACTGAAAAGCTTTTCAATATTCTAGCCTGGAAAAATCTGTATTAAAGGGACAGTCAACACAAAAATGTTTATTGTTTAAAAAGATAGATAATGCCTTTACTACCCATTCCACAGCTTTTCACAACCAACACAGTTATATTAATATACTTAATAACCTTTAAACCTCTAAATTTCTGTCTGTTAAGTCCCTAAAGTCAGCCCCCTGATCACATGAGCCATATAGATAACATTGTGCTGATGCCCGTGAATTCTAGCAACACAGCACTAATTGGCTTAAATGCAAGTCAATAGATAAAGTCATGTGATCAGGGGGCCGTCAGAAGACGCTTAGATACAAGGTAATCACAGAGGTAAAAAGTACATTAATATAACCATATTTTTTGTGCAAAGCTGGCGAATGGGTAATAAAGGGATTATTTTATCTTTTTAAACAATAAACAAATTTGAGTTGACTGTCCCTTTAAAAGGGACATAAATATGTGTGAGAGCGTTATTATTGCACTATTGCTTGCATAAAACTGTTTAATCCCTGCAAAGGGGTTAAAAACATAGTCAAAGTGAGCTCTATAGCATCAATGAAGTACAGGGAACTAGCCGCCCACATCTGGTGAGCAAATGACAAGAGGCATGTGTGTAGCCACTAACCACCAACTAGCTCCCAGTAGTGCATTGCTGCATTAGCAGGGGATAAAACATGGAACATTTTATTATTGTGCTGTTTAACTAACAGACCAAAGCATTTTTTTTTAATCTAAAATTGTTGAAATGATTAAAATGATTGCAAATTTAGGAGGGTGTTGTGACATCTAATTATATAAAAACTTGTGAGGGGCAGTTTGGCAAACCAGTTTGTTTATTCAGCTCTACGTATTACACATTGGCACAACCAAAAACAAGAATATTTCATCTTTAAATAAACAGCAAACTCAAAATGTACCATTGCCTTTATAAAATGTTTAAAGGGATATTAAACCAAGATTTTTTTTCTTTCATGATTCAGATAGAACAGGCAATTTTAAGCAACTTTTTAATTTACTCATATTATACATTTTTCTTCGTACATTTCTACATTTAGCCACCAATCAGAAAGCGCTATCCAGGATCTGAACCAAAAATGGGCTGGCTCCTAAGCTTACAATCCTGCTTTTTCAAATAAAGATACCAAGAGCAAAATTAGAAAGTTGCTTAAAGGGACACTGTAACCAAAATTTTTCTTTTGTGATTCAGATTGAGCATGAAATTTTAAGCAACTTTCTAATTTACTCCTTTTATCAAATTTTCTTAATTCTCTTGGTATCTTTATTTGAAATGCAAGAATGTAAGTTTAGATGCCAGCCCATTTTTGGTGAACAACCTGGGTTGTCCTTGCTGATTGGTGGATAAATTCATCCACCAATAAAAAAGTGCTGTCCAGAGTACTGAAACCAAAAAAAAGCTTAGATGCCTTCTTTTTCAAATAATGATAGCAAGAGAACGAAGAAAAATTGAAAATAGGAGTAAATTAGAAAGTTGCTTAAAATTGCATGCTCTTTCTGAATTACAAAAGAAAAAATTTGGGTTCAGTGTCCCTTTAAAATTGCATGCTCTATCTGAATCATGAAAGAAAATATTTGGGTTTTATATACACATTTAAATCAACATTTTTAATATTTACTGCAAAAATGATGTTAAAAGGACATGAAACCCCAAACTTTTCCACTGTACGTCTATATACAATTTTGATGGCACTCTTTGTTACAAAGATACCTAAGTAAATAGCGTGCACATTTCTGGAGCACTACATGGCAGGAAAAAGTGCTGCCATCTAGTGTTCTTGCAGGTGTATAACATTCTTGCTAAACTGCTGCCCTAACCTCCCTGCTTTTCATTAAAGGATATCAAAAAACACAGAAAACTTTAAATTGAAGTAAATTGGAAAGTTGTTTAAATTCATTACTCTATCCAAATCTTGAAATAAAAATTTGGGGTTTCATGTCTCTTTATGTCCCAAAGGGGAGCTGCAAGCGTTGCAGTTCCTACGCAGAAAACCACTTGTGATTGGCAGCTTTGTGACTGCTGCTCCTGACTAAGCTCACCAGAGGTTTTCCTGCTTGCGAGCAGCTCTCGATAGGTAATTTGCCTATGTTTAACCATGTATGCGGGTTAAACAGATAGCAAGCTAGTGTCTTGATGCAAAAAATGTTACATTACAATAAACTTTCATTATTATTTTTGCTGTAAAATACCCCAAAAAACTGTGCTTGCTCCACTACCTATAGAATTGATAGAGTGCCTACATATTACAACATTCTACACAGTGATTAGTTAGAGCAGAGCAAAAGCTTATTTATATTTGCACCAAAATGAACATAGCAAAATAAACCACGACAAGGGATTCCACCAGGCTTTTATAGAGCTTATATCTGAATTGCTCTTGATTTGCAAAAAGCTTCTAAATTACATTAACACAATTTCAATGTTAAATTATTTAAAAACATATTTTGTGAACCAACCTTTTGCAACACAGAGCTTAATTCTAAGATTAATCACCTATAATATGTCACTGTTACTTTTGACAGTTTAAAACGACACTGAACCCAAATTTTTTCTATCATGATTCAGATAGAGCATGCAATTTTAAGCAACTTTCTAATTTACTTCTATTATCAATTTTAATTTGTTCTCTTGCTATCTTTATTTGAAAAATAAGGCATCTCAGCTAAGGAGCCAGCAAATGTTTGCTTCAGGGCCATGGACAGCACTTGTTTATTGGTGCTGACCAATCAGCAAGGACAACCCAGGTTGTTCACCAAAAATGGGCCAGCATCTAAACTTATATTCTTGCTTTTCAAATAAACATACCAAGAGAATGAAGAAAATTTGATAATAGGAGTAAATTAGAAAGTTGCTTAAAAATGCACGCTCTATGTGAATCACAAAAGAAAATTTACAGTGTCCCTTTAAAAAAGGAAATTGTCAACAGAATACTGGGACTCTCTAACTGGTTATTTAACTATTTCCTTCCAATTATAGTACTTTATTTCTCTAACAGCCTGATGGTTTAACCATCCCATTTCCATGGACATCCATAGACAAACCATGTAAACAAAGTAATGCCCCTAATAGTTTAATTTGATATTCCAATAGACTTTTCAACTACCACTAGTTATAATATAAAGCTCCAGCAGACTAGTTATTTAACCATTGTTACTAGTTACCTCACTGCCACCATCATACTTACAATAATATTATGCACTCACTAGTACACTTTGACAGACCATTTATACATTTCACTAGCATATGATTAAAAGTTTTAGCATACTTTGACACCTTAACAGTCAGAGCATTCCAACATGCCACTGCCATTAGCATACTCTCACAGACTGAGCATGCCACTGCTGCCAGTAAACTTTCACTCTACAACTAACTATGTTAGAGATTGACCAGCTAAACATATATGTGCTACTAGTATTGGTATATAAGAACATGCTGAACATTTAACTGCTTGTCTCTACTATACTATACTTTGAGTATACAATAAATAAAATATCAATATTAAAAATGTATCTAACCAATACATACTGACACAGCACGAATCTGGCACTTTGCATACGCACCAGACTTTATTACAAAAACCTGACAAAACTAATCTTTGCTTTCCCTTAGTGTCCCATTCTCACCTATTTATTTTATCTCCAGCACCAGAAAACCGGAATACTTCCTGCTTTGTGTACACGTGTCTCTAAAACACAGACTGCCCCGCCCTCTCACTATGTAATTGGTCATTTTCTGAAGGTTTCATTTCTGTCCACAATCTATTGGCTAACTCGGCTGTCAGTCAGTACTTGATATTTAGTTTCTCTATTCTAACCTCCCTGTAAGTAAGTATAGGCGGGAGGCAAAGAAGACAAATGTGTATTGTTGAAATTCATTCATTTGACACTGGTTTATATTTAGTTTCTATTAATTTTATATTACAAGAAAAATATATTTAAAAATGGAAACATAGCTAACATTTTTAATTTTCTTTATAAACTGAAATTCAAGTGTTTTCAGAAACGTTTAATTTTTGTAATTTTAACGAGCAGAACTACAAATTAGGGAATGTTTTCTTTCATGAATCTTATAGAGCATGCACTTTTAAGCAGCTTTCTAATTTACTCCTTTTATCAATTTTTCTTCATTCTCTTGGTATCTTTATTTGAAAAAGGAAGAATGTAAACTTACGAGCTGGCCCATCTATGGTTCAGCACCTGGGTAGCGCTTGCTGATTGGTGGATACATTTAGCCACCAATCACCAAGCGCTACCCAAGTGCTGAACCAAATATGGTCTGGTTTCGGCTTGTAAGCTTACATTCTTCCTTTTTCAAATAAAGATACCAAGAACACGAAGAAAAAATAATAATATGAGTAAATTAGAAAGTTTCTTAAAATTGCTTGCTCTATCTGAACCATAACATAAAATATTTGGGTTCAGCACCCAAACATGCATTTCTTTTAAGTTTTGATATGACCTTAAAGGGACACTAAACCCATTTTTTTTTCTTTAATGATTCAAATAGAGCATGCAATTTTAAGCAACTTTCTAATTTACTCCTATTATCATTTTTTCTTCGTTCTCTTGCTATCTTTATTTGAAAAGTAGGAATGAAAAGGTTAGGAGCCAGACCATTTTTGGTTCAACACCTAGGTAGCGCTTGCTGATTGGTGGCTAAATGTAGCCACCAATAAGCAAGCACTATCCAGGGTTCTGAACCTAAAATGGGCTGAATACACTACTAAGCTTTACATTCCTGCTTTTCAAATAAAGATAACACAAGAACGAAGAAAAGTTAATAAAAGGTTAAATTAGAAAGTTGATTAAAATTGCATGCTCTATCTGAGTCATTCAATAAAAAATTGGGTTTAGTATCCCTTTAAAGAACTTTGATTTTTTTTATATTTAGTAACAATTCTGGGGGCATCCTAGAAAGATATATGTGGAATAATTTTGGTAGCAACAGTTTTATTTAAAGGGACAGTCTACACAAACATTGTTATTGTTTAAAAAGATATCTAATGCCTTTACCACACATTTCCCAGCTTTGCACAACCAACATTGTTAGATTAATAACAATAAAAGTATATTAAGTATAACTGTGTTGGTTATGCAAAACTGGAGAATGGGTAATTAAGTTATTATCTACAGTATCTTTTAAAACAATAACAATTCTATTATAGACTGTCCCTTTAAGTAGAATAGCAGCACTAAATGTAATCTTAATGAATTCCGGCCAGTAGAAGATTCTTAGGAAGTGAATAAACTGGATTTCTTATGTAGTCTCTTTTCTTGAAAGAGGGGTATGTCATGTCCTTAGGAATGGTGTGATGAGTGTGAAATAAGGAAACAAGCCTGGAATGATCAAACTATTTACAAACAATTTATATTTGCAGGATGATGGACCCAAATCCTAAGAATACAAAGGAATTTTGAGATTTTTTTTCCATATTTAGGTAAAAGTTATGCAGAGAAAGGTTCCATTGTACACTTCCCAAAGATTGTATACAAGTAACACAATTCCACAAGAAAGAGCTGTCTGAAGTCACAATGAAAAATACTTTATCAAGTTTTGCTAACCACCAATACTGCAGTAAAATTAGCTGATCTTTGTCTTGGATCCATTCTTCTTCCTGTAAGCTGGTACCAGCCCCAGATTTGCTATTTTCCTCCATAAGGTCCATCCTTTTGTTGTCCTGCCCTGGTTGCCTATCTGTTGGAGTCCTGTACCTGCTACAGTTCTACAGAATCATCCCCAGCTAAATAAGGAGTGTATCGACTTTAAACTCATTTACTTATATTACTTGTTTTGTATTTTCTTGTAACCTTGCTGTTCTAGCTATCATCTTAGTTATAATAATTAATATAGCTTTGCCTGCTGAAAATAATGATTTACTTGCATTAGCACGTACAATCGTTTTTATGGTCACAAATGAATTAAAGTGAATGTCAATTTTGATGCTAAAGTGCCCGTTTTTTAAAAATTTGATTAAAAACAGGGGCACTTTAATTCATCAAAATTTACATTTCACTCCTGTTGAGAAAAAAACTTACCTTTTAATCTTCACAGCAGCTCCAGCTTCCTCCACTCGTCGCAAAGCCTCTTCCTGGGTCTAAAATGAGGAATCCGTCTTCCTCCAATCACGGTGTTGAATCAGACACTGATTCCCCTGGGGGGGAAGCCGTGATTGGAGGATGACCTATCCATCATTTCTGGCATCAGAAATGTCTTGCAACAACTGGAGGAAGCTGGAGCTGCTGTGAAGATTAAAAGGTAAGTTTTTTTTTCTCAACAGGAGTGAAATGTAAATTTTGAATTAAAGTGCCCCTGTTTTTAATCGAATTTTTAAAAACCCGGCACTTTAGCATCAAAATTGACATTCACTTTAACTTATGTCTGTGCACACATGCGCCCAAGTGCTATGCTTGCCTGGCAATTTTATTATGAAGAATATCTCATTGTGTATTTTGGGAGCATATTGCACATGAACAAGCTAGACTCCCAAACAGGGGTTTGACCCTAAAACTCACAGTGGTATATCCCATGATGTGGCCCACTAAGGATGAGGAATACAACTGTGTTTTCATAGCTGAGAGGGAATGACGGAAGGTCTCAGAATATGCTAGGCCTTTTACGATTCTGGAGTTCATAAGGATGCCCCTACCATCAAAGAGATTTTTTAGCAGTTTGACAATACAGGGCCAGATAACAAGTGGAGTGGTATTTAACACTCCCTCTCTAACTCCGCTAGAAGTAAGCTTTTTGCACACGTCGGGTAGCACTCCTATTACTAGTTGAAAGTAAACACACTAACCCGACACGCATAAAAAGCCGTACTTTGAATATTGCCCACGCGATATTGTATTCCATCATAAAAGTCAATGGAACAAAAAAGTGGAAAAAAACAAACTTGCTCACAAACTCCCTCACATATTCTCAAGTGCGCTAACCCGACATGAAAATATGAATATTTCACATTCCAATGTTCTTCACATAGCAGAATATGTTCTATTTATTCATAAATACATATATATTTCTGCATAAAGTATATCCAATGGTATTTTGGTACAATATATATCTATTTTGTATAGGTATAGATATACACACACACACATATATATATATATATATATATACTATATATATATATACAGTATATAACAACATTCGTGCAAATGGACTATAAAAGTAAAGCTGAGAGTCTGAGGGTTATGGACCTCTAAAGAATAGAAATCTATTCTGTATATATATACTTACTATATATATGTATGTGTGTGTGCTGTGTATGTATTATATATATCATCCAGAAATGCTTGTGCTGCCTTCATTGTTTTGGTTATACTCATGAGTCTTTGAATGTTTTGGTGCTGGCTGGACTATGTAAGTCAAGGGAACTAATGGGGTTAGATGGGGAGGAGTTTGGTTCCTTGTGAGAGTGGGCAAGGTGGTCTGCTGTGGTCTGGGAGGGGGGCCAAGGTGGTTGATGTCAGCATCAGATCCAGCTACAAATATGTCCTAACTGCCTTTATTTGGCTTTGGCACTAACAGATATAGCAATGAGATTAGACTGATTTCTCTACGCCTTCTCATCTAATTGTCACTTCAGTTATTGATGTAAGCTCCCCCTCCCCCTTAGGGACCTGTATTTAGCTTTATATTACTGTAA
Source organism: Bombina bombina (assembly GCF_027579735.1). Classification (NCBI taxonomy): domain Eukaryota; kingdom Metazoa; phylum Chordata; class Amphibia; order Anura; family Bombinatoridae; genus Bombina; species Bombina bombina. The sequence goes on along the minus strand of NC_069499.1, from coordinate 1,476,716,255 downwards.
GTTGCTTGCAGATGGGGTGGTTACTGAGAGAGGTTGGGTGAGGGTATTTCTGAAAAGATACTGGTAGAGATTGTACTTGTCTTTCGTAGTGCTGACAGGAAAAGCTAAGATATGTAGCTGAAATCACAAAATTGTTCTATAGATCTGGGGCAAGTTAAAGCTTTTATTTATTTATTTATTTATTTTGAAGTAAGTGTTTTGTTAGCAAAAGTATAATATTGTTCATGCCCATGTTTATGATATGATTTAATGTAATGTTAACTGGCTTTGTACACACTTTTGGAATGTTATCAAACTAATAACCGATGCGTTCCCCTGTGTCTGGATTAATCCATAACAAATAAACAAAGACAAGAGAAAATAACCTTTTTTTTCTTTACTTTTGAAATTGCTAAAACCACACTTCCTAATGTCATCCAATATAGTGATGGTAGTATCAGTATGTTTGTCCCTGTGTAAAACCAATGTTTCTATTTCAAAATTGTTTGGTGCACTCATTAATAATCTGAAAAGTGTTGTCTGGAGTTTATCAAGTTGTTTTAACTGAGAAATTTGATAAGTGAAAATTGGCCATGTATATGTGTCATTAAGTATTGAGAATTTGGATTGCGATCAGGAAAACAGGACTGGCAGGTACATGCCTATTTTTCACCAAACAGATCATGAAAAATATGCTGCAGATAAACAAGGAAAATGGCTGATTGTGATCAGGTTGACGTAAAAAAGGTCTCATCTATAGCCATTAATATGCTGATTGTGATCAAGCAAGCAAAAGTGTAATAATAATAAAAAATGCTCGTAACAAATAAAAACATTTTATTTCAGCATTGTTATGCCCCTTTTATAAAGCACAATTGAATACAGTAGAATTGCATAATACAAAGCAATAGCACCGAAAGCCTGATGATATAAAATTCTCTGGACTGGTGAAATTCTATAAGAGTACTCAACAGTACTTCTATTTCCCTGGTAGAATTCTATATAGCCCGAAAACAGGGTGTCTCACTAATGGACATATACTGCATTTTCATATGGGAATGAGATGCATTACAAAGTGCAAAATGAAAATCGTAATTAAAAATCATACAAAACTAATAATTGAACCATTAATACAAAAATGCACAGGAAAAAATTGTATTGTTAAATAATAAAATAATAAAAATCATGTTATCTAAAACATAAAACTTGTTTGTAAATTACACAAGAATCATTTGTATTAAATATGCACAGCGTAAATAGTAATTTAAGTACACTGGATGTACAAAAAAAAAACATATAGAAATTCATACTTATAAGTACAAAAAAAATTTTTTTATCCTAAAATGGGTATTCCCTGGGCGTGTATGAAATTGTCTCCCAAATCAATGAGTAATTATCTAAACATTTCCACCCTACAGATCTCACAGTTTTTTTCTTGCAAATTAAAAGGTGGAGAACTTTTATTAAAATACTACAAAAACTAATTACTCTGAAAGTAAAACCTATGCATACGAAAATAACAGTGATTTAAAGGTACAGATCACTGAAATCGATGTATTTTGATTTGTATTAGTTGTAATATTAAGGTATAAACATACGCCAGGTTCTCCCAATGTTCTTTGTTCTCCCTTACAAACTCTTACATAGCAGAGAGCTGCTCTCATTATTTCTTTGGGAGACAGCTCACCACTCGCAGGGGCAGCCTATTTTCTTTGATAATTTCACTATTGGTGGCGTACTTTTGATCATCGGGCCCTTAGTCTCAATTTCAAATGAGAAGTAGATTTTTTGGACAAATTTCAAAGTTAGTTCTATTTTCCTTCCACCTGAATCATGTGACAGCCATGAGCCAATCACAAAATGCATACAGTATATACATATACTATGAATTCTTTCACAGATGGAGCTGTTGCCACAGAAAGCTTGCATATAAACATATTGTGCACATTTAGATAAGGGAAGTGAAGTTGTTTAAAAATTAATGCTCTATCTAAATAATTTTGAATTTAGTTTTCCTTTAAGTAAAAAAAAAAACTGCATTCAAACAACCATCATCATTAATTATGAATACAATTATCTATCATGTCTTACGTTTACTTTGAAGTGTAGATCAGCACTCTTGATATATATACATGGGCTATGATAAACAGAGCGTCTTCTGGCTGTCTTCCAAAGACAGTTCAGTTAAAGTTCTGTGCCAGCGAAACCTGTGAGTATTTGATCTATGTGGTGCACATATTGGACCTTTTCTTTATGAGGATTGAATATATATACAGATTTCCACTTAGATTTATTTGCATAGTTTGAGACTTTCTTCAGTTTATATTCTATGCTCTATATTCTGAATGTATATACAGACTTTTTGATATATATATATATAAATATATATATATATATATACAGTATATATATATATATATACACATATATATATAAATATGTGTGTGTGTGTATTCTGAGCGTTCTCTGCTTTTGAAATAGTCATCTGTATGTTTTTATCTTATTGAGTAAAGGAAATAGGTTTTTTATGTGTATCTTTTATGTAATACAATTGTATTTAATCTTGTAACCCTTCAGCTTCTTTTTAGTAGCTCAACAATTCATATTTATTTCTTCACTTTATAACTTTTTATATATCAAGACGGATGTAAATGTTTTGCTGTTTTGGTTCTATTCTATCTATACTATGTGCATTAACATATTTTATATATTTTGTTTTAGTGCCTCATCTTTTACTTTTGTGAAGATATGTGACAATTCATGTGTGTGTCATGTTTAAATAAATAAATAAATATCTATATATCTATATATATATATATATATATATATATATATATATATATATATATATATATATATATATATATATATATATATATATATATATATATATATTTACCATAAGCTCAGAAGTATCACAAAAAACCTTTAGTGTTTTTTCTTAATTGATTTGGCAGTTTTACACTGATTGATTGGAATCTTATTGAAAGAAGGGGAATAAAATGCACAAGAAGGCTGTTTTGGAATATAGAACTTTGTATTTCATTCCTTTGCAGGGGTTAAACACATAGGGATTGATCACAGTCTATTGTTTGATAACTTCTGCTGCTGAGACATTTTTAATGTCAATGTGATCACAATCAGCCATTTTTATTGTTTATTTAATTGTTTATTAGCATCACTTTTGCAATCGTTTTTTTTTCAATGACAAATGTCCCTATATTTAAAGGGACATTAAACTGCTGGGCGCAACTACTCTAGAATGGTTATTACTCACTATGGTATGGCATTTCATCCTGTTTCTGCATCATTTTTTTAAAATCTGTTCTCCTGTTTTAATACATTTGTACCAGGGGCTGCCATCTTGAAATCGACTCCATCAGAAATTAAATCAGCTCTCAACATAATTCCTTTCTCTCACCCCCTCAAATGCTCTCAATCAACCACAACCCACATTTACCTTAAACTTAGCTCATTCTCCCCTGTCACTGAGGAAGAAGTTTCGGCACTTATACTGCACTCTCCCCTCACTACCTGTCCCCTTGACCCTATCCTCTCACAGCTACTCCCCTCCCTCTCTGCTACCCTCACCCCTATACTCACACACACTTTCAACCTCTCCCTCAGCACCGGTATATTTCCCTCATCGCTGAAACATGCACTGGTCACACCTATCTTCAAAAAACCTTCCCTTGATCCTACCTCCCCATCCAACTACCACCCTATTTCCCTCCTCCCTCTTGCATGAAAGCTTCTCAAAAACTAGTTTATGCACGCCTATCCCATTTCCTTACAATAAACTCCCTCCTTGACCCACTGCAATCTGGATTTCGTCCCCATCACTCCACAGAGACAGCAATTGTTAAGGTTACCAACAACCTACTTACAGCAAAATCAAAAGGCCACTTCTCTCTGCTTATCCTCCTTGATCTGTCCGCAGCCTTTGACACTGTTGACCACCCTCTTTTGCTCCAAACCCTCCAATCCTTCTGCATCTGTGACACATCCCTCTCGTGGCTCTCTTCCTACCTGTCAAACCATACCTTTAGCGTAGCCTTCTCTGGGGCCTCCTCTGCCCCGTCACCACTTTCTGTTGGAGTACCGCAAGGCTCTGTCCTCAGCCCCTTCTCTTCTCAATCTACACGTCATCACTAGGTTCCCTAATAAAGTCCCAAGGTTTACAATATCATTTGTATGCCGACGAAACCCAAATCTACTTATCTGTACCAGACCTATCTCCTTCCTTGCTAACCCGTGTCACTAAATGTCTTTCTCACATCTCTAACTGGATGTCCTCTCACTACCTCAAGCTAAATCTCCAAAACTGAGCTCCTTATTTCCCCTCTTCCTCAAAACTCTCCACCCCCAATCTCTCTATAACTGTTGACAATGCCATCATTACCCCTACCCCGCATGCCCGATGTCTCAGGGTCATATTTGACTCAGATCTTGCTTTCACTCCTCACATTCAGTCCTTGGCTAAAGTTTGCCGCTTCCACCTTAAAAACATCTCTAAAATTAGACACTTCCTTACACAAGACACAACTAAGATTTTAATCCACTCTCTTATTCTTTCCCGCCTTGACTACTGCAACTCTGTCCTCTCTGGTCTCCCCACCTGCCGCCTAGCTCCTTTACAATCCATAATGAATGCCTCTGCCAGACTCATCTTCCTTACACGTCACTCTTCATCTGCTGCACCTCTCTGCCAATCCCTTCATTGGCTTCCTCTTGCCTCTAGGATCAAACACAAAATTCTCATTCTGACATACAAAGCCCTCAACTGCACTGCTCCCCCCTATATATCAGATCTTGTCACCAGATACTCTCCCTCCCGTCCCCTTCGCTCTGCTCATGACCTCCTACTCTCCTACTCTCTTGTCACCTCATCACACTCCCGTTTACAGGACTTCTCCAGACTGGCTCCCATCTTGTGGAACTCTCTGCCTCGCTCCACACGACTCTCTTCTAGTTTTAAAAGCTTCAAGTGCTCCCTAAAGACTCTACTGTTCAGGGATGCATACAACCTACACTAACCTTTCCTAATACCAGTTCCTCTCCGCCATTTCTATCCCCTGAACCCCTTTAGCATGTAAGCCTAAGAGTCCAGCTGTTTGTACATCACCTTCTTAAGAGTTGACTACAACAGTGCAACTCTTGGCAGGGCCCTCTCCATTTGATCCCTATAATTGTTTTGTTGTACTCCCCCTTTGTTTATAGCGCTGCGGAATCTGTTGGCGCTCTACAAATAACCGATAATAATAATAATTCAGGTATGCTCACAGCCTGGAACATAAGCTGTGCACAATCACAGATCAGTAATATTTCCCTTTTTTGTTACAGCTGTAAAATCAGGTTCAGGTTAGGTTGTATGATACAAAGCATGAGCTGTACATTCTTGCAGCTGGTGCATTGCTATAGATTATTGTTTTAGTGCTTTTTTAAATATATTTGGTAAAACTGTAAAAACTGTGTAAAAAATGTAAAGCTCACATCATGCACACTAACCTGAAACACATTATACAGCTGTAAAAAAAAGTTGATAATATCACTGATCTGTGAAAGTGCACTGCTTCTGTCACAGGCTGTTAGAATACCTGAGCTCCAAGATGGCAGCCCCCAGTACAAAGAGGCGGAGCTTCAGTATCTGGCACCTTTAAGCTTTAACATAGTGAGTAGTTACTATTTTACTATTCTTTTGTAGCTGTGCACAGCAGTTTAATGTCCCTTTCTAATCACAATCAAATTCTTGAGACTTAAAGGGACAGGAAACCCCCACATTTTTATTACATAATTCAGATAGAACAGATTTTGCAAACGGCTTAAAAACAAAGGTAAAATCCTGTTTGGAAGCTGCAAAGCCACACAGGTTACAGACGGTGATTGTCAGGGTTGTGAGACTGCCACTTCTGATTAACTAACTGGCCATGCCCTGCTCAGGAAATGCAAGGCTTGCAGCTCCCAAGCAGGACTTTACCTATGTGTATAACCACTTTTCATAGCTATCTAGTATAGTTAATGAAAAAATGTAATTCTCCAGCAAATTACAGTGAGCCGCTTTTGCATTTGAATGTCCCTTTAAGTTTCTTTATTAAACAGAGAGTAGGGCTTTTTTTGCTGATAATAATTGCAGGGGTGCCAAGGATCATAAATAAATTCATAGTTACCATTCTCGGGGGGAAAAATCCAGCAGAGCAAGCAAGTATGGAGGTTACAGAAACAATAAAACCATCACATTATCCCAATCCCAACCCCTGGTTCCACTCACATTCCAGATTCTAAAATGTACTTATTATATATGGCATCTCTTAATAGGCTTATTTTGGGAAACTAAAACACTATTAGTGCATATTGAATATTAAAAATAGGGGGTCTACACAAATTCTATGAAAATATTGTGCAATATTGATTTTTTTCATTTAATCATGTGTTTATGAACATTCAGTTGAAGTACATTAGAGGCTACAACACCCTATGTGGTTTAATTGCCAAACCTTTTTTCTTCCATCTACCAAGCTTGTGTCAAGGAGTGTGAGCAGTAGACATGTGCACGGCTAAAAAATTCGGTTCGTTTTCGGTTCGGATCGATTCGGACTTTTCGAATTTCGTTTCGGATCGAATCGGATTCGGCAAAATTTGAATAAATTCGTTTCGGATTTATTCGGATCCGAATAAATTCGTTTTGGATTTATTCGGATTCGGCTGAATTCGGTTCTATTCGGTTCCGAAATTCGGTATGTTTTAGTACACTAAGTCACTAACACCCATAAACTACCTATGAACCACTAAACCGAGGCCCCCCCACATCGCAAACCCTATAATAACATTATTTAACCCCTAATCTGCCGATCGGATATCGCTGCAACCTACATTATAGCTATTAACCCCTAATCTGCTATCCCTAACACCGCCGACCCCTACATTATAGTTATTAACCCCTAATCTGCCCCCCCCAACGTCGCCACAATCTAACTACAAGTATTAACCCCTAATCTGCCGACCCGATATCGCCGCCGCCTACATTATAGCTATTAACCCCTAATCTGCTGTCCCTAACACCGCCGACCGCTACATTATAGTTATTAACCCCTAATCTGCCCCCCCCAACGTCGCCGCAATCTAACTACAAGTATTAACCCCTAATCTGCCGACCCGATATCGCCGCCGCCTACATTATAGCTATTAACCCCTAATCTGGTGTCCCTAACACCGCCGACCCCTACATTATAGTTATTAACCCCTAATCTGTCCCCCCAACGCCGCTGCAATCTAACTACAAGTATTAACCCCTAATCTGCCGACCCGATATCGCCGCCGCCTACATTATAGCTCTTAACCCCTAATCTGGTGTCCCTAACAACGCCGACCCCTACATTATAGTTATTAACCCCTAATCTGCCCCCCCAACGTCGCCGCAATCTAACTACAAGTATTAACCCCTAATCTGCCGACCCGATATCGCCGCCGCCTACATTATAGCTATTAACCCCTAATCTGGTGTCCCTAACACCGCCGACCCCTACATTATAGTTATTAACCCCTAATCTGCCCCCCCCCCAACGTCGCCGCAATCTAACTACAAGTATTAACCCCTAATCTGCCGACCGCAAATCGCCGCCACTATAATAAATGTATTAACCCCTAAACCGCCGCACTCCCGCCTCGCAAACACTATAATACATTTTATTAACCCCTAATCTGCCCTCCCTAACATCGCCGCCACCTACCTACAATTATTAACCCCTAATCTCCCGCCCTCAACGTCGCCGCTACTATAATAAGGTTTTTAACCCCTAAACCTAAGTCTAACCCTAACACTAACACCCCCTAACTTAAATATAATTTAAATAAAACGAAATAAGTTTACTATAGTTAAATAAATGAATCCTATTTAAAACTAAAGACTTACCTGTAAAATAAACCCTAAGATAGCTGCAATATAACAAAAAGTTACATTGTAGCTATTTTAGGATTTATTTTTATTTTACAGGCAACTTTGTATTTATTTTAACTAGGTACAATAGTTATTAAATAGTTAATAACTATTTAATAACTACCTAGCTAAAATAAATACAAATTTACCTGTAAAATAAATCCTAACCTAAGTTACAATTACACCTAACACTACACTATCATTAAATTAATTAAATAAATGAATCATATTTAAAACTAAATACTTACCTGTAAAATAAACCCTAATATAGCTGCAATATAACTAATAGTTACATTGTAGCTATTTTAGCATTTATATTTATTTTACAGGCAACTTTGTATTTATTTTAACTAGGTACAATAGCTATTAAATAGTTATTGACTAATTAATAGCTACCTAGTTAAAATAATTACAAAATTACCTGTAAAATAAATCCTAACCTAAGTTACAATTAAACCTAACACTACACTATCATTAAATAAATTAACTACAAGTACCTACAATTATCTACAATTAAATAAACTAAAGTACAAAAAACCCCCACTAAATTACAAAAAAAAAACAAACACTAAATTACAAAAAATAAAAAAATATTACAAGAATTTTAAACTAATTACACCTAATCTAAGCCCCGGAATAAAATAACAAAGCCCCCCAAAATAAAAAAAATGCCCTACCCTATATTAAATTACAAAAGTTAACAGCTCTATTACCTTACCAGCCCTGAACAGGGCCCTTTGCGGGGCATGCCCCAAAGAAAACAGCTCTTTTGCCTGTAAAAAAAAAAAACACAATCCCCCCCCCACATTACAACCCACCACCCACATACCCCTACTCTAACCCAAACCCCCCTTAAATAAACCTAACACTACCCCCCTGAAGATCTCCCTACCTTGAGTCGTGTTCACCCAGCCGGGCCAAAGTCTTCATCCGATGGGGCAGAAGACGACATCCAGACCGGCAGAAGTCTTCATCCAAGCGGGGCAAGAAGAGGTCTTCCATCCATCATACAAGTACCAAAATACAAACAAACACTAAATTACCAAAAATAATAAAATATTACAATAATTTTAAACTAATTACACCTAATCTAAGCCCCCTACTAGCTATTAATATAGCTACAATATAACTAATAGTTACATTGTAGCTATTTTAGGATTTATATTTATTTTACAGGCAACTTTGTATTTATTTTAACTAGGTACAATAGTTAATAAATAGTTAATAACTATTTAATAACTACCTAGCTAAAATAAATACAAATTTACCTGTAAAATAAATCATAACCTAAGTTACAATTACACCTAACACTACACTATCATTAAATTAACTAAATAAATGAATCCTATATAAAACTAAAGACTTACCTGTAAAATAAACCCTAATATAGCTGCAATATAACTAATAGTTACATTGTAGCTATTTTAGCATTTATATTTATTGTACAGGCAACTTTGTATTTATTTTAACTAGGTTCAATAGCTATTAAATAGATATTGACTATTTAATAGCTACCTAGTTAAAATAATTACAAAATTACCTGTAAAATAAATCCTAATCTAAGTTACAATTAAACCTAACACTACACTATCATTAAATAAATTAACTACAAGTACCTACAATTAAATAGAATTAAATAAACTAAACTAAAGTACAAACCCCCCCCCCCCCCACTAAATTACAAAAAATAAAAAAAATTACAAGAATTTTAAACTAATTACACCTAATCTAAGCCCCCTAATAAAATAACAAAGCCCCCCAAAATAAAAAAATGCCCTACCCTATACTAAATTACAAAAGTTAACAGCTCTATTACCTTACCAGCCCTTAAAAGGGCCTTTTGCGGGGGCATGCCCCAAAGAAAACAGCTCTTTTGCCTGTAAAAAAAAAACACAATACATCAAACTATTGAGTCGATGGTACTACACACCAGTTAGACTGCACCACTTATTTCCCAACACAACAAATACATGCTGGAGGGAGTGCGGGGAAACAGCAACTTTCGCACACATATGGTGGACATGCCCGAAAGCAACCTCCTATTGGGGCTCTCTCAAACCAGAAATTGAAAAAGCTCTAGGCACCCCGCTCCCATTCACGCCCTGGGTTTTTCTTTTCAACAAATATCCTAAAATCCCCTGCAAATTGAAACAAGCACTCCTCACTGTTATGATAAACTCTGCCAAAAGGCTTATCCCACTCAATTGGAAAAAAACAGATTTACCACCTCCAGCCGTCTGGAAAACCAAAGTCACTCACTACCTCCAACTGGAGAAATACCATTACACCTGCACCAAGCGAATAGAAGAATTCCAAAATATAATCTTCTTGTGGGAAGAATATGTAAACAGCCCATAGAAATCCATCCCCCCCCTCCCCCCCCCCCACACCTTCAAAGACCAGACTACATAACGTGACCTACACCCTCGATACCCATAGACCCAACCATCTTAGGCGACATATATGTACAGCAGGGCCAGTCCATAGCAACAGAGAGGGCGCCAGCGCCATTCTACTTCTAGCCATCTCATACTCTCAGGCATCGGCAGATTGGTACTCCAGACCTAATCCACTTATAATAACTGATCTCGAGCTCTATCAACATGAATACAATCACTGTAAACATAACCGTATAACTGTAACAAAGCTCTATTTTTATTTTTCTTGTAACAAAAGATGTTAATTTGAACGTTTTCCTTCTGTTTTACCTATGTATACCATGGAAAATTCTTAATAAAGCATTTGAAAATTGAAAAAAAAAAAAAAAAAAAAAAAAAAAAAAACACAATACCCCCCCCACATTACAACCCAACACCCACATACCCCTACTCTAACCCAAACCCCCCTTAAATAAACCTAACACTACCCCCCTGAAGATCTCCCTACCTTGAGTCGTGTTCACCAAGCCGGGCCGAAGTCTTCATCCGATGGGGCAGAAGAGGACATCCAGACCGGCAGAAGTCTTCATCCAAGCGGGGCCAATCAGATTGACCTCGCATTCTATTGGCTGATCGGAACAGCCAATAGAATGTGAGGTCAATCTGATTGGCTGATTGGATCAGCCAATCGGATTGAACTTGAATCTGATTGGCTGATTGAATCAACCAATCAGATTTTTCCTACCTTAATTCCGATTGGCTGATAGAATCCTATCAGCCAATCAGAATTCAAGGGACGCCATCTTGGATGACGTCACTTAAAGGTACAGTCACTTAGTCGTCGGATCAAGAAAGAAGAGAATGCTCTGCGTGGGATGTCTTCAGGATGCTGCCGCTCCGCTCCGGATGGATGAACAGAGAAGATGCCGCCTGGATCAAGACTTCTGATGGATGGAAGACCTCTTCTTGCCCCGCTTGGATGAAGACTTCTGCCGGTCTGGATGTCCTCTTCTGCCCAATCGGATGAAGACTTCGGCCCGCTGGGTGAAGACACGGTAGGGAGATCTTCAGGGGGGTAGTGTTAGGTTTATCTAAGGGGGGTTTGGGTTAGAGTAGGGGTATGTGGGTGGTGGGTTGTAATGTGGGGGGGGGTATTGTGTTTTTTTTTTACAGGCAAAAGAGCTGTTTTCTATGGGGCATGCCCCCGCAAAAGGCCCTTTTAAGGGCTGGTAAGGTAATAGAGCTGATTACTTTTGTAATTTAGTATAGGGTAGGGCATTTTTTTATTTTGGGGGGCTTTGTTATTTTATTAGGGGGCTTAGATTAGGTGTAATTAGTTTAAAATTCTTGTAATTTTTTTTATTTTTTGTAATTTAGTGTTTGTTTTTTTGTACTTTAGTTTAGTTTATTTCATTGTATTTAATTGTAGGAAGGTACTTGTAGTTAATTTATTTAATGATAGTGTAGTGTTAGGTTTAATTGTAACTAAGGTTAGGATTTATTTTACAGGTAATTTTGTAATTATTTTAACTAGGTAGCTATTAAACAGTAAATATCTATTTAATAGCTATTGTACCTAGTTAAAATAAATACAAAGTTGCCTGTAAAATAAATATAAATGCTAAAATAGCTACAATATAACTAATAGTTATATTGTAGCTATATTAGGGTTTATTTTACAGGTAAGTCTTTAGTTTTATATAGGATTCATTTATTTAGTTAATTTAATGACAGTGTAGTGTTAGGTGTAATTGTAACTTAGGTTAGGATTTATTTTACAGGTAAATTTGTATTTATTTTAGCTAGGTAGTTATTAAATAGTTCTTAACTATTTAATAGCTATTGTACCTAGTTAAAATAAATACAAAGTTGCCTGTAAAATAAATATAAATCCTAAAATAGCTACAATGTAACTATTAGTTATATTGTAGCTATATTAATAGCTAGTAGGGGGCTTAGCTTAGGTGTAATTAGTTTAAAATTATTGTAATATTTTATTATTTTTGGTAATTTAGTGTTTGTTTTTTTGTACTTTTCTGATGGATGGAAGACCTCTTCTTGCCCCGCTTGGATGAAGACTTCTGCCGGTCTGGATGTCCTCTTCTGCCCCATCGGATGAAGACTTCGGCCCGGCTTGGTGAACACGACTCAAGGTAGGGATATCTTCAGGGGGGTAGTGTTAGGTTTATTTAAGGGGGGTTTGGGTTAGAGTAGGGGTATGTGGGTGTTGGGTTGTAATGTGGGGGGGGTATTGTGTTTTTTTTTTTACAGGCAAAAGAGCTGTTTTCTTTGGGGCATGCCCCCGCAAAAGGCCCTTTTAAGGGCTGGTAAGGTAATAGAGCTGTTAACTTTTGTAATTTAGTATAGGGTAGGGCATTTTTTTTTATTTTGGGGGGCTTTGTTATTTTATTAGGGGGCTTAGATTAGGTGTAATTAGTTTAAAATTCTTGTAATATTTTTTTATTTTTTGTAATTTAGTGGGGGTTTTTTTTGTAATTTAGTGGGGGGTTTTTGTACTTTAGTTTATTTAATTGTAGATAATTGTAGGTACTTGTAGTTAATTTATTTAATGATAGTGTAGTGTTAGGTTTAATTGTAACTTAGGTTAGGATTTATTTTACAGGTAATTTTGTAATTATTTTAACTAGGTAGCTATTAATTAGTCAATAACTATTTAATAGCTATTGTACCTAGTTAAAATAAATACAAAGTTGCCTGTAAAATAAATATAAATGCTAAAATAGCTACAATGTAACTATTAGTTATATTGCAGCTATATTAGGGTTTATTTTACAGGTAAGTATTTAGTTTTAAATATGATTCATTTATTTAATTAATTAAATGATAGTGTAGTGTTAGGTGTAATTGTAACTTAGGTTAGGATTTATTTTACAGGTAAATTTGTATTTATTTTAGCTAGGTAGTTATTAAATAGTTATTAACTATTTAATAACTATTGTACCTAGTTAAAATAAATACAAAGTTGCCTGTAAAATAAAAATAAATCCTAAAATAGCTACAATGTAACTATTAGTTATATTGGAACTATCTTAGGGTTTATTTTACAGGTAAGTCTTTAGTTTTAAATAGGATTCATTTATTTAACTATAGTAAACTTATTTTGTTTTATTTAAATTATATTTAAGTTAGGGGGTGTTAGTGTTAGGGTTAGACTTAGGTTTAGGGGTTAAAAACCTTATTATAGTAGCGGCGACGTTGGGGGTGGGAGATTAGGGGTTAATAATTGTAGGTAGGTGGCGGCGATGTTAGGGAGGGCAGATTAGGGGTTAATAAAATGTATTATAGTGTTTGTGAGGCGGGAGTGCGGCGGTTTAGGGGTTAATACATTTATTATAGTGGCAGTGATTTGCGGTCGGCAGATTAGGGGTTAATACTTGTAGTTAGATTGCGGCGACGTTGGGGGGGCAGATTAGGGGTTAATAACTATAATGTAGGTGTCGGCGGTGTTAGGGACACCAGATTAGGGGTTAATAGCTATAATGTAGGCGGCGGCGATATCGGGTCGGCAGATTAGGGGTTAATACTTGTAGTAAGATTGCGGCGACGTTGGGGGGGGGCAGATTAGGGGTTAATAACTATAATGTAGGGGTCGGCGGTGTTAGGGACACCAGATTAGGGGTTAATAGCTATAATGTAGGCGGCGGCGATATCGGGTCGGCAGATTAGGGGTTAATACTTGTAGTTAGATTGCGGCGACGTTGGGGGGGGGCAGATTAGGGGTTAATAACTATAATGTAGGGGTCGGCGGTGTTAGGGACACCAGATTAGGGGTTAATAGCTATAATGTAGGCGGCGGCGATATCGGGTCGGCAGATTAGGGGTTAATACTTGTAGTTAGATTGCGGCGACGTTGGGGGGGCAGATTAGGGGTTAATAACTATAATGTAGGGGTCGGCGGTGTTAGGGACAGCAGATTAGGGGTTAATAGCTATAATGTAGGCGGCGGCGATATTGGGTCGGCAGATTAGGGGTTAATACTTGTAGTTAGATTGCGGCGACGTTGGGGGGGCAGATTAGGGGTTAATAACTATAATGTAGGGGTCGGCGGTGTTAGGGACAGCAGATTAGGGGTTAATAGCTATAATGTAGGCGGCGGCGATATTCGGTCGGCAGATTAGGGGTTAATAAAATAATGCAGGTGTCAGCGATAGCGGGGGCGGCAGATTAGGGGTTAATAAGTGTTAGATTAGGGGTGTTTAGAGACTCGGGGTACATGTTAGGGTGTTAGGTGCAGACTTAGTGTTTCCCCATAGGAAACAATGGGGCTGCGGTGTTAGTTTTTTTTCAGCCGAAACTCCCATTGTTTCCTATGGGGAAATGCCGAATTTTACCGAGCTAATTCGGATTTATTCGGAGATACGGCAGCTATTTCAGATTCATTCGGTAGATTCGGAAGTATTTTAATTCGGAAATCTGAATCGATCCGAATCTCCGAATTTACCGAATTTTCCGAATTTACGAATAAATCCGAAACGAACCGCACATGTCTAGTGAGCAGTCTGGATACATCTGGATTGGAAGATGTCCCTAAACATATTGGAGAGGACACAGTCAAAGAGAGAGTACATTCACTGGTCACCATAGATTAGCAACAGGAATGAGCATCAGGACAAAACTGCTCTAGGAGCCACATTGTTTTCTAAAGTTATACACAATGTGAATTCACATAGGAGTAGATGTGTATAAGCAAAGAAGGGTCACATCATTACCCTTTTAAGCATAGAGGGTTCTAATTGGACTTTTGTTGAAGGGACATGAAAATATGATATTATTACTCTGTTGCTTGTAGATAACTGTGTTTTTAACCCCCTGCAAAGATATTAAATATATGGTTATAGTCAGCTCTAGAGCAGGAATGTGGGACCTAGTTGAACATATCTGGTGAGCCAATGACAGGGGAGATATTTGTGTAGCCAACAATCAGTAGCTAGCTAGATGTAGTGCACTGCTAATCCTGAGCCAACCTATATATGCTTGTTTGCTAACAAAAGTGAATTTAAAAGTCTCCTAAATTTGCATGCTCTATTACACACACATTTATAGTTACTAGTCAGGAGAAAAAAGTCAGATGAAGTTCCAATTTGCTGTCAGTCTATGACTAGTGTAAAATTTCCAGCCCTGTGTGTTCAGAGATGATTCAAAAGACAAAATGAGAGATGATTTACAACAGTGAAAATCTTGGCATAGCCCTCTATCCCTTTGTCTCCCATAACTGTTACCTCGCATATTAGATCCATGTCTTTAGCGTTGCGGAACCTGTTGGCGCCCTACAAATAACTGATAATAACAATAGGTCTAAGGATGGACCAGAAAAATAGAAGCTGAATAAAAGACTGTAAGCAGAACATAACATAATATATATAGATATAAACTGTATGGTCAGTTTTAGGTAAGGCCAGAGGTGAAGCAAGCAGGTATGTTAAATGGTCAGCAAGTTAAGGTAAATGATAATCTATTTAATAAAATAGCCAGAAAGTCTAGTATATGTTTAATAGTCAGCATGTTAGCAGGTGACCATGAAGCAAAGCAAATATGGAAATATTTGTGCGCCCTCCGAAACCAGCTCTACTGCCCTAGGAGTTCAGCATGCGTCACAACCTCAGCACTCCCCACGGTAACAAAATGTCTCTACTCCAGTGTCCAGGAACAAACAAGCCCCACCGCAGCTTCCAAAAAGTTCCTCGCGCACAGTGTTGTGACACAAATGGACTGTATGGTGTCCTGGTTTAATGGTCGTTACATGGATACGATTTAAAGCTTGATTATAAGTAATCATCTGGTGTACAACCCATTTGTGTCACAACACTGTGTGTGAGGAAGTTTTTCTTCTTGTCTTCAAACGCTACCAGTACCAGTTGAGAGTGCAATAAAACAAACAAGCAACTAAGACAACGATGGTAAGCATACGCCAAACAGAAGGGTGTTACCATGGAAGCAGAAACATAAAATTTGACAGTAGATAAGAACCAAACAGTCTGCCCATAATACATGTTACTTATTAGGATAGCCTTATGCGTGTCACAGGCATTTTTAAATTTTTTAACAGTCCTTGTGTTTACCGCCAACAACCTTTCAGTAAAAAAATGCTTCTTCACATTTCTCCTGAATCTGCTACCCTCTAACTTAAAGTGAATGTCAAGTTTGATGAATCAGTGCCCGGTTTTTAAAAACTCTATTCAAAACAGGGGCACTTTAATTCATCAAACTTTACATTTCACTCGTTTTGTTAAAATACTTACCTTTTAATCTTGAAAGCTGCTCCAGCGATTCCCCCTCCTGCCACTCGTCACTTCATACGTCAGCAATGACGAATACGGCTTCCTCCAATCACGACTTCGTCCCAGGGGAATCACTGCCTGAGGCAACGCTGTGATTGGAGGAAGCCGGATTCGTAATTGCGATGGGCGGGGTAAGCGCTGGAGCGGCTTTCAAGATTAAAAGGTAAGTATTTTAACAAAACAAGTGAAATGTAAAGTTTGATAAATGAAAGTGCCCTTGTTTTTAATAGGGTTTTTTTAAAAACCGGGCACTGATTCATCAAACTTGACATTCACTTTAAGATTGTGACGCATTGTTTTGGTATTTGTTTTTTTGTGGAAAATGCTTTCAGCTTCCACTTTACTAATATCCATTAAATATTTGAAGGTTTCTATCATGTTATCCCTTTGCCTTCTCTTCTCTTAACTCTACATGTCTACATAATAAAGTCTTTCTTTGTATGTTTTAAATTTAAGGCCATGCAAGTAAATACAACAGCGTCATCGCACATGCGGGAACAGCGTGTCCATGTTGCTGGGGTCTTATATGTGTATTATTATTATTTGCATCCCTATCTATTGCATTCATTTGTCTTCTAGCAACTCAGCCTCATGCCACAGTTCACAGAGCTTTCATGGGGCTAAACAAATAATAAAAGGATATACACCAGGGCTGTCCAATGTTTATCTTCAAGGCCCGGAGGCAGATCATTTTCTTTTGTCCTGTCTGAATAAAGCAGCTGAACTGCTAACTTACCAGGGCACACACATTATTATCCTCATATCAGGTCAGTCTATGACCATCGATGATAAATTTTGGACAGAGCCAGCTGCTAGTGTGAGGAGAGGAACATCCTTGCACATCTGTCCCTCTTATTAACATTAACAAAGCTTTCTGAAGTTTAGCCTAATGGAAATTGCTATGTTGCTATGATTGATTCATATCCCTATTTGTTAATATTTGTGAGATGACATTTTAAAAAATTCGCATTTATTTCTCTTTTTTAGTGATTCAGTAGAAGAAACGTTACTTGCGCTACTTTGTATGTATTTAAGAAAAATCATTTAGAACAAAATAGTGAATGTGATATTAATGTAAGTTCATGAAAATCAGTCGATTTCATTATTTCTAAATGAGATTTTTGTTAAATCAACTGTAACATTAAAAACTGTGAAAGTAATATTCATTTAAAAGAACCAATGACACAATATTCTGCACACCTTCAATATTTATTTAGAACAAACATTCCCAGCATTCATGTTTTAAATGAATGAATAAAACAAAACATTTCCTTTCTATACCTATTTGCATAACACAGTATATTAACTAAACGTGATTTGACTGTATATTTATTCCAGTCTTTTGTTCCATAAAGTATGTTTGCAAAACTTTATGCTGAGTATTTTGTTGCATTAGGGATTCAGTTGCATCTCTCTGTGGATTCCTGCAGTGCTGTCTTCTTGTCCCTAGATCGTCTGTGGTGACAAGCGTGTCATCTGACTACAGGTGACTGCTCTCAGAAATTTCCAAGATCTTCTCAGGATAAGCAGAGATCTGAAGAGTGATTTGGTGGTTGATGTGTTTCTACTCTTTGTTATCACAGAAGGACTGGCCAACGGTCTATTTTAAAGAATAACATATTTTTATTTGTTAAACACAGGAGATCTGCCCACAATAATTTCTAGATTAAAATATTTATTTTCTGCAGCACTTTTTGTAATCTTAAAATTCAAAACAAAATATACTATAATTAAAATATGTATTTTCAAGCATATTTAACTAAGTTTAGTATCCAAAATGTTGTATGCTAAAGACAAGGTACTTTAACCCCTTAATGACAACTGACGTACCAGGTACGTCATGCATTAACTAACAGTTAATGACAATGGACGTACCTGGTACGTCAGTTGTCTAAGAGAGTGCTGGAAGCGATCGCAATCGCTTCCAGCAGCTCTCAGGGTATTGCAGTGATGCCTCCATATGGAGGCATCCTGCAATACCATTTAGAAGACTCCGATGCAGAGAGAGCCACTCTGTGGCCCTCTCTGCACCGGTAGCGATGGTGCCGGTTCGTTGGTGGGTGGGAGCGTAACAGGGAGGCGGGTGGGCGGCCCATCGCTACCCGGCATCCGGTTCCTAGAAGTGCAATGTGCACGCCGGGTGCCGGGAGCGTGCGCGATCCCGCGTGCGCGTGCGCGATCGCGCATTAGCTGGCACTGACACTGACACCAATGACGAGGGAAGAGGGGGGGGAAAATATTTTTTAAAAAAATAATATAAAAGGATCTGGGAGGGGGAGGGGGATAGGGGTATTGTGGGGGGCTGCTACACTACAGAAAAAAATAAAAAAAGGAAAAGAACAAAAAACACTTGTTTTGGGGGCAAATTGGGTACTGGCAGACAGCTGCCAGTACCCAAGATGGCCGCAATTAGATAGGGGAGAGGGTTAGAGAGCTGGGGGGGGGGGGATCATGGAGGTTGGGGCTAAGGCAGGAGTCCATCACAGCTAAAATATTTTATTTTTTTTATAAAAAAAACAAAAAACTCCTTTTATTTAGTACTGGCAGACTTTCTGCCAGTACTTAAGATGGCGGGGACATTTGTGGGGTGGGGGAGGGAAGAGAGCTGTTTGGGAGGGATCAGGGGGTGGGATGTGTCAGGTGGGAGGCTGATCTCTACCCTAAAGCTAAAATTAACCCTGCAAGCTCCCTACAACCTACCTAATTAACCCCTTCACTGCTGGGCATAATTTACGTGTGGTGCGCAGCAGCATTTAGCGGCCTTCTAATTACCAAAAATCAGTGCCAAAGCCATATAAGTCTGCTATTTCTGAACAAAGGGGATCCCAAAGAAGCTTTTACAACAATTTGTGCCATAATAGCACAAGCTGTTTGTAAATAATTTCAGTGAGAAACCTAAAATTGTGAAAAATGTAAAGTTTTTTTTTTATTTGCTCGCATTTGGCGGTGAAATGGTGGCATAAAATATACCAAAATGTGCCTAGATCAATACTTTGGGTTGTCTTCTAACAAAAAATATATACATGTCAAGGGATATTCAGGTATTCCTGACAGATATCAGGGTTCCAATGTAACTAGCACTAATTTTGAAAAAAAGTGGTTTGGAAATAGCGAAGTGCTACTTGTATTTATGGCCCTATAACTTGCAAAAAAAGCTAAGAACATGTAAACATTGGGTATTTCTAAACTCAGGACAAAATTTAGAAACTATTTAGCATGGGTGTTTTTTGGTGATTGTAGATGTGTAACAGATTTTGGGGGTCAAAGTTAGAAAAAGTGTGTTTTTTTCCATTTTTTTCCTCATATTTTATTATTTTTTTTGTAGTAAATTATAAGACATGATGAAAATAATGGTATCTTTAGAAAGTCCATTTAATGGCGAGAAAAACGGTATATAATATGTGTGGGTACAGTAAATGAGTAAGAGGAAAATTACAGCTAAACACAAACACAGCAGAAATGTAAAAATAGCCATTGTCATTAAGGGTAAGAAAATTGAAAAATGGTCCGGTCATTAAGGGGTTAAAAGTGTTTTCTCAAAATTCTGATTTAAAATTACATGCACGCTTGATATCATGAATTCAGTACACAGAAAATACAAATACAAAGATGCACGTCTGTTCTTTAAATGCAGATTTAAAACAAAAAAAAACACAAAAAACCCAGCAAGCAACTGCCTTAAAAAATACAAAATGTGTTTAAAACAGCATGAAGACTAAAAAGATTTGGATAGGTTGTCACTCTTACAAATTTATGCTAATAAGCTTTAACCTTAGACTAATAACAGTCTGACAAAACATACTTTGGATTATTCAAGCTAAAGCCCTGTGGGGGAATCTCTAACCACACAAAGGCCAGATTACGAGCTGCTTCCGCTCTAGCATTTATTGCGCTAGAAGTAAGCTTTTTGCGCTCGTATTATGAGTTAAAAGTAAACTGTTTTTGCTCACTCGCTAACCCGACAAGCGCAAAAAGACGAAGTTAGAATACTGTGTGCGTGTTCACGTATTCCCCCATAGAAGTAAATGGGGGAAAAAGTGGAAAAAAACACCCCACTCTCGTTCAAACCCAATCGCATATTCTCATTTGCACTAACCCGACATGAAAATATGAATATTTCACATTTCAATGTTCAGCACATAACAGAATATGAAAATTTTATTCATAAATAAATATTTCTACATATATCTGCTTTTTGGCGCAATATATATTTCTACCTACACACACACACACACACACACATATATATATATATATATATAGGTATATATATATAGGTATAGATAAATACAGATATACAGTATCCTACAAAAGTGAGTACACCTGTCACATTTTTGTAAATATTTTATTAAATCTTTACATGTGACAACACCTAAGAAATGACACTTTGCTACAATGTAAAGTAGTGAGTGTACATCTATGAGTAAGCGCATACTAGCGCGAAATATGTTAGATGGCTAACTACCCTCCTTGTTATTTTGTGTCTTCTTATTTTTTTAATGGAATAAAGCTTTTTTTACCTGTTGCTCAGCAGCCTTCCATTTTTTATTTTTTATTTTTTGTTTCTTACAGCCTGTATAACGGTGTAAATTTGCTGTCCCCTCAAAATAACTCAACACACAGCCATGAATGTCTAAACCATTGGAAGCAAAAGTGAGTAGACCCCTAAGTGGAAATGTCTAAATTGGGCCCAATTAGCCATTTTCCATCCCTGGTGTCAAGCAATTTGTTAGTGTTACAAGGTCTCAGGTGTGAATGGGGAGCAGGTGTGTTAAATTTGGTGTTATCGCTCTCACACTCTCTCATACTGATCACTGGAAGTTCAACATGGCACCTCATGGAAAAGAACTCTCTAAGGATCTGAAAAAAATAATTGTTGCTCTACATAAAGATGGCCTAGGCTATAAGAAGATTGGCAAGACCCTGGAACTAAGCTGCAGCACAGTGGGCAAGATCATACAGCAGTTTCACAGGACAAGTTCTACTCAGAACAGGCCTCGCCATGGTCGACCAAAGGAGTTGAGTGCACATGCTTAGCGTCATATCCAGAGGTTGTCTTTGGGAAATAGACATATGAGTGCTGCCAGCATTGCTGCAGAGGTTGAAGAAGTGATGGGTCAGCCTGTCAGTGCTCAGACCATACGCCGCACACTGCATCAAATTGGTCTGCATGGCTGTCGTCCCAGAGGGAAGCCTCTTCTAAAGATGATGCACAAGAAAGCCCACAAACAGTTTGCTGAAGACAAGCAGACTAAGGACATGGATTACTGGACCCATGTCCTGTGGTCCTATGAGACCTCGCACCCACACACAGCCTATTATTAACAGAACTTGCCCGCACGTGCATGCAGCACCAGATGAATAGACACCTAACTTGGCCGCACGCACATGCGCACCCTCCACAAATGACTTGCGCACGCACACCCTCGCACCCACACACAGAACTTGCCCGCACGCGCACGCAGCGCCAGATGAATAGACACCTAACTTGGCCACACGTGCATGCGCACCCTCCACAAATGACTTGCCCGCATGCGCACCCTCGCACCATCGCACCATCGCAGCACGAGATCAATACACACCGGCGCAAGTAGTCGCGTGACTACCATGTCAAAGCGTTGCGAGCCTAACAAAACTTAAAACTGCGCAACACACTCCAACACACTCCATTGAAAGCTCCGGAGTTATCTGTGCTACACAGAACTTGCTACACAGCACATAATATTTTAGTTTAAAAAAAATAAAATGGGTCTGGACTTATATGGAGAGAGAGAGAGAGAGAGACAGAGAGAGAGAGAGAGAGATTCATTTGTAGCAGTTCAAAGCCAGGCAATGTTAGCTGTGTGTTAAGCAAGCCTTGGTTAGTATGCCGAGTTAGAAAGCAGTCCCCGATGCATGAAGTAACAAGCCTTTATAGATACGATATCAATGATGATAGAGTGACCTTGTCTTGATCAATGGTAACAAAACCGTATGCAGGATGAAGGTAAATCAGGTCGGTATATACTGGACGCTAGTGGCTTAAAGGTAGGTCTAATTGCATGGTACTGTCCGTACAGAGTCATTATGGATGGCTGTCAGAAATTGTATCGTAACTTTCTCACCAGCAACTTGTTGACGGGAGTGACGTCTCACTACCATCGCTACGCTGTGAGTACAGCAGGAATTACCTGTGAAATCTTCCAAGAAATCCGCCCTCTTGACTCCAATAAAGTC
Source organism: Bombina bombina (assembly GCF_027579735.1). Lineage (NCBI taxonomy): Eukaryota > Metazoa > Chordata > Amphibia > Anura > Bombinatoridae > Bombina > Bombina bombina. The sequence continues at coordinate 1,476,693,450 of NC_069499.1, read as the reverse complement.
CGTTACCTTACCTAAGCCAAACAGCGCGTCCAAACACAGCCACGCTCACGGAGCTCCAGTGGGCGTGGAAAGAATAACAGCTACACGTGTTTCACCCAAACTTGCGTTCTGATTGGGCTTCCTCAGGTATGTGATGCCGTGTTACAGAAAGTTTGCCTTATATTGAAGTGGATCCCAGGTGAAATAATTAACTCATTCAGTGCCTGTATGAATACATCTCTCCTGACTGCTCAGGAATTAATCTATGTAATACATCGTTAATGGATAATTATTAATCATTTTGTTATGGCAGCAATGGCATTTCCAATACATCATATTACTGGTATGAAAATCAAGTTTTGTAACAAATGTACATATGACACATAGTGTAAATTTTTTATATGTAAACAAATAGCAAATTAGGTTTGTCAATATTCACACACAGTTTTTAGTGGAACATATATCTGCATAATAGTATCTACAAACGTTAACCAGTATAGGGTTTATAATCATAAATCACATCATTTTATGTGTTTTTTGACACTTTTTAGTTTCGCAAAAAAGTTAACCAGAGATGGTAATCATTTCTATCGTAAATCGTGATTGCACTCAAGATCAAGTTTACTTTCAAATCGTAATAGGAGCGGTAAGCATTTGAGCATTCAATTTACTGTACAATTAACCCATGCAGTGCATCAAATCATTAAACATCAGACATATACAAATATTATTTGGAATATGTATATAGAGGTGCTGGTCTTGAATCTCCTGTGTATGCACGCTGAAGAAAGAAACTTGACTTGTGATTTGCAGGAGTTAACAACAAAATAATGTGCAGTATACTCCGAAAAGTTCAGAGTTCAGCTTCTTCATAAGGATCTATATCCTGATTTTCCCATAATGTGCTTTAGTATTCCGAGTAATTCGGAATCCGGCTCCTCAAAAGTGGTTGGTAACTTTGGAATACTTCCAAGAAAGGCAGCACAAATACTTGTTTTAGCAAACAAATATTTATTAAAACATATTAAAAAAGCTCTTTTTTAGCTCTACGCGTTTCAACGACTAAATCGTCTTTTTCAAGAGCAGTAAAAAACATATGGAAGTGCTGCCTTAGGAGTATTACAGGTGTATTTATACAGGTAATCAATGTTCCTGTTCCGGTGATAAACACCGGAATAGGACTCACAAATGAAACATTTTATTTTTATTTTTATCCCCATCCGGTTGTGTTTTGAGAATGATGCATTTTTTTGTGTATGCTTAAGCTATTTCGCTCAAAATCTCAGTAATTTACCAAATCGGATCGGTATAAACAAATTAAAAGTTGTTTGACCAATCACAGTGAAATAATGTTGAAGTTCCCTTTCGAGTCCCGATTCTTTGCAGTTCCATTTCAGGTCCGCCAAAGGATGCGTCAACACGTGTTCCTATTAGACCAATCGGATAGCGATCGTTGTTCTTGATACCTTCCGTGTGAAAATCAATTTGTCCGGACAGTTCTATATCACATGTCCCGAATTGGCCAATCTCTTTGTGAGCGATGTTTTCGCCATATTCCCATGTTAGCCGATACTCTGAATTTTCTCTAAGGGGTATGTAATAGAGAGTGCAGATCACTTTTGTTCATATATATTTCTAATACAGAAACGATTACAATAAAACCACTTCTTTGGACAAAAAATGTCATATCTTTGAATAAGTCACCTAACATATTTTTAAATTAAAATAAATTAAAGCTAACTTAAATAATTGTAATTCTAACTATATTAAATATTATATCTTAAAAAATAAACTGGTTATAAAATCCTTCTTTAAAATATTGTATAAAAAAATTTATATAAAATTTGATTAAATCTCCTTTATATAAATAACAGTGGGCATAAACAGATTAAACATATCATTAATCAACATGGAATGTTCTTAAAAATGATGAATATTTGAACAATATCATCCCTAACAAACCAATAATAACTTTTAGAAAGGGAACTAATTTCAAACAGAGACTAGCACCTTCCCTTATCAAAGGGATGAAGCCTCCAAAACCTATTCAAATTGCAAATTTGACAGGATTTTATACATGTGGACATTGCAAAGCATGCAATTACACCAAGAAAACATACAAGACATTTACTTCCTCCGTAACAGGTAAATCCTATACAATAAAAGATTTTATTAGTTGCAAAACCAAAAACACAATTTATTTACTACAGTGTAACTGTCAGATTCAGTATTTAGGTCAAACTTCAAGATTTGTAAAGACACGAATATTAGAGCATCTTAATAAAATTGAAAAGGAGAAAGAAGATCATGGTGTCCCCTTACATTATAATAATTGCCCACTATATGACAAAAAACATCTATCATGGATTGGTATAGAAAAAGTTTCATTGCATTGGAGAGGGGGGGAGATAGAAAAAGAACTCAATAAAAGAGAACTATGGTGGATACACACATTAAAAACATATGGAAACTATGGTTTAAATAAAGACATTAGAGTGGCAGCGTTCATCTAATTCAATAATATAGAGATTATACATCTTTATGTTTATTTTTTGTCTATATTATGTATTCATTTGTATCTAATTTATTTATTTTGAATATATATAAACTGTATTGAATTTAACCACCGATGAAATGTATTCATGGATAGAAATTTTATTTGATGTGGAATGGAAAATGTTATCAAAATGTCAAAAGGTTTAAATCCATGTTTGAGTCCTTGTTATATTTATATAAAGGAGATTTAATCAAATTTTATATAAATTTTTTTATACAATATTTTAAAGAAGAATTTTATAACCAGTTTATTTTTTAAGATATAATATTTAATATAGTTAGAATTACAATTATTTAAGTTAGCTTTAATTTATTTTAATTTAAAAATATGTTAGGTGACTTATTCAAAGATATGACATTTTTTGTCCAAAGAAGTGGTTTTATTGTAATCATTTCTGTATTAGAAATATATATGACCAAAAGTGATCTGCACTCTCTATTACATACCCCTTAGAGAAAATTCAGAGTATCGGCTAACATGGGAATATGGCGAAAACATCGCTCACAAAGAGATTGGCCAATTCGGGACATGTGATATAGAACTGTCCGGACAAATTGATTTTCACACGGAAGGTATCAAGAACAACGATCGCTATCTGATTGGTCTAATAGGAACACGTGTTGACGCATCCTTTGGCGGACCTGAAATGGAACTGCACAGAATCGGGACTTGAAAGGGAACTTCAACATTATTTCACTGTGATTGGTCAACTTTTAATTTGTTTATACCGATCCGATTTGGTAAATTACTGAGACTTTGAGCGAAATAGCTTAAGCATACATAAAAAAATGCATCATTCTCAAAACACAACCGGATGAGGATAAAAATAAAAATAAAATGTTTCATTTGTGAGTCCTATTCCGGTGTTTATCACCGGAACAAGAACATTGATTACCTGTATAAATACACCTGTAATACTCCTAAGGCAGCACTTCCAATTGTTTTTTACTGCTCTTGAAAAAGACGATTTAGTCGTTGAAACGCGTAGAGCTAGAAAATAGCTTTTTTAATATGTTTTAATAAATATTTGTTTGCTAAAACAAGTATTTTTGCTGCCTTTCTTGGAAGTATTCCAAAGTTACCAACCACTTTTGAGGAGCCGGATTCCGAATTACTCGGAATACTAAAGCACATTATGGGAAAATCAGGATATAGATCCTTATGAAGAAGCTGAACTCTGAAATTTTCGGAGTGAGTATACTGCACATTATTTTGTTGTTAACTCCTGCAAATCACAAGTCAAGTTTCTTTCTTCAGCGTGCATACACATGAGATTCAAGACCAGCGCCTCTATATACATATTCCAAATTCTACTCACAGTCCTGTTGGGAGAGACTGTTGGAAGGCTGCGGTCACCTAAGAGGGGAGTATTGTGCTCTATTCTAGTCATTCTGTACATTGTGTTGTTAACATCTAACATATCTGTATAGTTTTTGTAATTATATACAAATATAAACAATGATTTAATGTAAAGAACAGGAAAAATACTTTTTGTGCTAAAGAATAAATGGTATGTATATGACACAAAAATCTCGACATACATACTGTTTATATGTATATATATATATATATATATATATATATATATATATATATACAAAACCTTAAAGGGACAGTATACACCAATTTTTATATAACTACATGTAATAGACACTTCTATAAAGAATAAGATGCACAGATACTGATATAAAAATCCAGTATAAAACTTTTTAAAAACTTACTTAGAAGCTCTCAGTTTAGCTCTGTTGAAGAGGTAGCCGGAAAGCCCACTGCAAGTGGGAAATAAGACATACACCCCTCCCCCTTCTTTTGCATATGAAAAGACCCTTTACACAAACAGGGGCAAGCTGGAGTAGGTATAATATATATTATATTATTAACCCCTAATCTGCCGCAGCGGACACCGCTGCCACCTACATTATAGTTATGAACCCGTAATCTGCTGCCCCCAACATTGCCGAACCCTACATTATATTTATTAACTCCTAATCTGTCGCCCCCAATGTCATCGCAACCTAACTACATTTATTAACCCCTAATCTGCTGCCCACAACGTCGCGACCACTATAATAAAGTTATTAACCCCTAAACCTAAGTCTAACCCTAACCCTAACCCCCCCTAATTTAAATATAATTACAATAAATCTAAATAAAATTACTACAATTAACTAAATAATTCCTATTTAATAATAAATACTTACCTGTAAAATGAACCCTAAGCTAGCTACAATATAACTAATAGTTACATTTTAGCTATCTTTGGGTTTATTTTTATTTTACAGGCAACTTTGTATTTATTTTAACTAGGTAGAATAGTTATTAAATAGTTATTAACTATTTAATAACTACCTAGTTAAAATAAAGACAAATTTACCTGTAAAATAAAACCTAACCTAAGTTACACTAACACTTAACACTACACTATAATTAAATAAATTAACTAAATTAAATACAATTAATTACAATTAAATAAAATGATCTAAAGTACAAAAAAAAGAAAACACTAAATTACAGAAATATAAATAAATATAAACAAAATAAAAAAAAGCCCTACCCTACACTAAATTACAAATAGCCCTTAAAAGGGCCTTTTACGGGGCATTGCTCCAAAGTAATCAGCTCTTGTACCTGTAAAAAAAATTACAATTCCTCCCCCAACATTAAAACCCACCACCGACACAACCAACCCTACTCTAAAACCCGCCCAATCCCCCCTTAAAAAAACCTAACACTAACACCTTGAAGATCACCCTACCGTGAGATGTCTTTACCCAACCGGGCAGAAGTGGTCCTCCAGACGGGCAGAAGTCTTCATCCAACCGGGCAGAAGTGGTCCTCCAGACGGGCAGAAGTCTTCATCCAGACGGCATCTTCTATCATCATCCATCCGGCTTGGAGCGGGTCCATCTTCAAGACATCCGACGCGGAGCATCCTTCTCGGCCGACGACTACCCGACGAATGAAGGCTCCTTTAAGAGACGTCATCCAAGATGGTGTCCCTTCAATTCCGATTGGCTGATAGAATTCTATCAGCCAATCGGAATTAAGGTAGGAAAAATCCTATTGGCTGATGCAATCAGCCAATAGGATTGAAGTTCGATCCTATTGGCTGATCCAATCAGCCAATAGGATTGAGCTTGCATTCTATTGGCTGTTCCAATTCTATCAGCCAATCAGAATTGAAGTGACGCCATCTTGGATGACGTTACTTAAAGGAACCTTCATTCGTCGGCTAGTCGACGGACGAGAAGGATGCTCCGCGTCTGATGTCTTGAAGATGGACCCGCTCCGCGCCGGATTGATGAAGATAGAAGATGCCGCCTGGATGAAGACTTCTGCCCGTCTGGAGGACCACTTCTGCCCGGTTGGATGAAGACTTCTGCCTGTCTGGAGGACCACTTCTGCCCGGTTGGGTGAAGAAGTCTCACGGTAGGGTGATCTTCAAGGGGTTAGTGTTAGGTTTTTTTAAGGGGGGATTGGGTGGGATTTAGAGTAGGGTTGGTTGTGTGGGTGGTGGGTTTT